>NC_037683.1:56024356-56134077 GCF_003255815.1 Theropithecus gelada | reverse complement strand
ACACACACACACACACACACACACACACACACACACACACACACACACACACTACTATAACTTACCCCAAATAAAATGCTATTTGAATAGTCCTATAATTATTAAAGAAATAAAATTCATAATTTAAAACATGCCAAAAAAGAAAACTTCACACCAAATGGTCTTACTAGAGAGTTATACCAAACTCTCAAAGAAAAATTAATACTAATTCAATGCAACTGTAGGGACAGTGGCATCAGTAAGATAACAGACTAAGAGGTACCAACTCGCAGCTCTTTCACCAAAAGACAGTGAATAAACAACTACATACAGACAAAAACAGCTCTGGGAAATCTTCACACTACAACCAAGAAGTTCAGAAATCTTGTGGAGTACAAGAACTGAGGATGGCCACACAGAAAACAGTGAAAGCATCTGTTGCATCATCCCATGCTTCATTCCAGAGCAGCTCAAAACTGAGAGAGATTTCCCCAAAGGGGTTTTCCCTGAGGAAAAATAAAAGAGAACAGGTGAACCCCAGCAATCTTTCTCGCTGCCACAGTCATCTGCAGCTTTAGCCACCATGGACCTCTGCAGTCTTTCCCAATGCTAAGGCCAGCTGAGAGAGCTACCCAAAATCCATGCTGGAGTGCTCTCTCAATAGAAAGAGCCACAGGAGTACCTACGTCTTGGATCCTGTGCATTCCCACTGCATGGAGGACAGTATAATAGATGTGATACAAAGAGAGTTATCCCTGGCCAGTGCGAGGACCACAGTAAACTTTACTACCAAGGATACCAACAGCCCTAGTAGCCACCGCTTCCACAGACACTCATAGCCTTAGATTCTGAAGATTCCTACAGTCTTTACCAATGTTGACCTTAGCTGACAGAGTTTCACAGAGACCACACTGTTGTGCTCTTTTAGAATTGGAAATGCAGCACCCCAACCAGGTAATGCCCTGGCAACTGCCCGCAGGTGAAGTCTTTCCCCATTGAAACCAATTTGATAGGCTGGAAGAAGTGACTGCTCCCTCAAATGCACAGACATCAATGCAAGGCTATAAGAAACACAAAAGCAGAAGAAAACATGATCGCACCAAAGAAACACAACAATTTTCCAAAAACTGACCTAAAGAATGTAAAGATTGAAGAGTTACCCCCTCCCCAATTTAAAATAATCATTTAAAACTATCTCAGTGAGATATAAGAGAACACTAATAACCAACTCAAGGAACTCGGGAAAGCACTACATGAATGAAATGAAAAGTTCAATAAAGAAATATGAATCATAAAAAGAAAGAACCAAATAGAAATTCTGGAGTTGCAGTGCACAATAAATGAAATGAATATTCAATGGAGAACTTCAGTGGATGACTCAATCAGGCAGAAGAAAGAATCTGTGAAACTTTAAGACAAATATTTTGAAATTATCCAGTCAGAGGAGAAAATCAATTTTGAAAAATGAATGAAGAAAGTTTATAGAAGTTATGGGATACCATTAAGTGAATCAATACAAGTATTACTGAAATCCAGAAGAAAATATAGAGAAAGGAACAGAAAGCTTATTTAAATAAATAATGGCTGTAGAGTTTCCAAATCTTGGGAAAGATGTAAATGTCCACATCCATGAAGCTTAAAATTCCAAAACAGATTCACTCTAAAGAGGGCTTCACTAAGACACATGATAATTAAATTTTCAAAAATCAAAGAAAAAGAGAATTTTGTAAACAGTAAACAAAAATTCACATGTCACATGCAAGGTAACCTACATAAGGCTATCAGCAAATTTATCAGCAGAAACCTTACAGGCCAGGACAGACTGAGATAATACATTGAAAGAGTTGAAAGAAAAACCTGCTAAGCAAGAATACTTTATCTGGAAAAGTTGTCCTTCAGAAATGGAGGAAATATAAAGATTTTTTCAGACAAATAAAAGCTGAAGGAGGTCATCACCACTAGACCTGCTTACAGAAAATGCTAAAGGGAGTTAGTTATTCAAGTCAAAATGAAACGGTGTTAATTAGTAACATAAAATCATGTTATCTGAAAGCACTAATTTCACTGGTAAAGGTGCATATATACTCAAATACAGAGTACTCTAATATTGTAATAGTAGTCTGTGATCCACTGTTAACTCTCATATTAAGGTTAAAAGACAAAAGAGCCATAGCTACAATATTTTCTTAATGGATATACAATATGAAAAGATTTAAACTGTGACATCAACAATATTAAATGTGTGGAAGGGTATGAGTAAAAGTGTAGAACTTTGTATGTGATTAAATTTAAGATGTTATCAACTTAAAGTAGAATAATACAACTGTAACATATTTTATTTAAGCCTTTAAGGTTACTACAAAGTAAAACCCTATAGTTGATATAGAAAAGATGAAAGTAAAGAATTAAAACATACCATTACAAAACATCATCAAAAGGGAAGACAGCAAGAGGAAAAGAAGGGAACAAAAGAACTATTAAAAAGTCAGAAAAAAATAACAAAATAGCAATTAATAATAAAATTTAAGTTAATTAATTAAATTCTCCAACCAAAATACATACAGAGGCAGAATGAATTTTTTTCTTTCTAAGGAGTCAACTGGGGCAGCAAGGCCAAGATGGCCAACTAGAAGCAGCCGTGATCTGAGGCTCCCATGGAAAAGATCCAAAACAGTGTGTGAATCCTGCACCAGCAACCAAGGTATACAGGTTCTGTCATTAGGACTGAGCAGGCAGCTGGCATGACCCAGGGAGAAGAAGGAAGAGCAGTGTCGTGTGGCAGCCCACCTGAGAGCCATACAGGTCAGAGGAGCCCCCAACCCCAGACAAGGGAGGCAGTGAGTGAGCATGCTACCCAGCCTGGGAAACCATGCTTTTTCCACAGAACTGTGCAATCCAAGATGGGAAGATCCCACTCATAAGCCCACGCCACAAGGGCCTTAAGTCCCAACCACGAAGCCCTATGATTCTCTTAGGCTAGAATTGGCCTAAGCCAGTTGAGTTCCCAGCGGGAGGGGTGGCCATCACCACTGCTGTGGCTGCCTGCTATCTAAGCCTTCTGAGCTCCTTGAGGGAGGTGCAGCAGCCAACACTGAGGCTGCAGTAACTCTGTAACTCCAGCCAAGGGTTCAGGGACAGAACTCTGATCTCCCTGGGCCTGAGCCACTACAGGGAGGGGTGTCCATCGTCTCCATGGACCAGCAGACTTAATCTTTCCTCCTGGTAGCGCTGAGGAATCTGGGCAGCCCAGATGAGTGGGTTTCCTCTCAGTACAGCACAGCACCTCCACCAAGGGGCAGTCAAAGTGCTTCATTAAATGGATCCGGCTTCCCATGCCACCCAACTGGGTGAGACCCCTCAACAAGGGTTATCAGACATCCTATATAGGAGTATCCCTACTGGCATCAGGTCAGTGCCCCTTGAGGTCAGAGATTTGAAAGGAAGGAGCAGGCACCCATCTTTGCTATTCTCCAACCTCCTTGAGTGACATCTCCAGGCGTGGGAGTGAACCAGATGAATAGGGCCTGAAGTGAACCCCCCGCAAACTGCAGCAGCCCCAAAGAGGGACTTGACTATTGAAATAAAAACAAACAAACAGAAAGCAACAGCAACAGCATCAACGAAAAATGTCCCCACAAAAACCTCATCCAAAAGTCAGCAGCCTCAAAGATCAAAACTAGACAAATTCATGAAGATGAGAGTCAATGAAAAACACTGAAAACCCAAAAGGCCAGAGTGCCTCTTCTCCTCCAAATGTTTGCAACACCTCTCCAACAAGGGCAGAACTAGATGGAGGATGAGATGGATGAACTGACAGACATAGTCTTCAGAAGGTGGGTGATAACAAACTTCGCTGAGGTAAAGGAACATGTTCTAACCTAATGCAAAGAACCTAAGCACCTTGATTAAAGGTTAGAGGAGCTGCTAACTAGAATAAGAGTTTAGAGAGGAACATAAATGACCTGATGAAGCTGAACAAGGCAGCATGAGAACTTCATGAAGCATACACAAGCATCAATAGCTGAATCAATCAGGCAGAAGAAAGAATATCAGAGATGGAAGACTGTCTTACTGAAATAAGGCAGGCAGACAAGATTAGAGAAAACAGAATGATAACGAATGAACAAAACCTCCAAGAAATATGTGACTATGTAAAAAGACTGAGCCTACAACTGATTGGAGTACCCGAAAGATATAGGGAGAATGGAACCAAATTGGAAAACACACTTCAGGATATTATCCAGGAGAACTTCCCCAACATAGGAAGACAGGCCAACATTCAAATTCAGGAAATACAGAGAACCCCACTAAGATACTCCATGAGAAGATCAACCCAAAGACACATGATCATCAGTTCACCAGGGTCAAAATGAAGGAAAAAAAATATTAAAGGCAGCCAGAGAGAAAGGCCAGGTCACCTACAAAGGGAAGCCCATCAGACTAAGAGTGAATCTCTCAGCAGAAACCCAACACGCCAGAAGACAGTGGAGGCCAATATTCAACATTCTTAAATAAAAGAATTTTCAACCCAGAATTTCATATCCAGCCAAACTAAACCCCATAAGAAAAGGAGAAATAAAATTCTTTTCAGACAAGCAAATGCTGAGGGAATTCATCACTACCAGGCCTGCCTTGCAAGAGCTACTAAAGGCAGCACTAAATATGGAAAGGGAAAACTGGTATCACCACAGTAAAATACACAAAAATATAAAGACCAATGATACTATGAAGAAACGGCATCAACTGGTGTGCAAAATAATGATATAACATCATGTTGACAGGGTCAAATTCATACATAATCGTATCCTTAAATGTAAATAGGCTAAATGTCCCAATTAAAAGAGACAGACTGGCAAATTGGATAAAGAGTTAAGACCCATTGGTGTGCTGTATTCAAGAGATCCATCTCATGTGTACAGACACACATAGGCTCAAAATAAAGGGATGGAGAAAAATTTATCAAGCAAATGGAAAGCAAAAAAAAAAAAAAAAAAAGAAAAGAAAAGAAAAAATGCAAAGGGCAAAGGTTGCAATCCTAGACTCTGAATAAAGAGCCTTTAAACAAACAAAGATCAAAAAAGACAAAAAAGGGCATTACATAATGGTAAAAGGATCAATTCAACAAGAAGATCTAACTATCCTAAATATGTAAGCACCCAATACAGGAGCACCCAGGTTCATAAAACAAGTTTTAGAGACTTACAAAGAAACTTAGACTTGCATGCAGTAATAATGGGAGACTTTAACACTCCGCTGTTAACACTAGACAGATCAACAAGACAGCAAATTAACAAGGATATTGAGGACTTGAACTCAGCTCTGGATCAAGTAGACTTAATAGACATCTACAGAACTCTCCACCCCAAAACAACAGAATATACGCTTTTCTCAGTGCCACATGACACTTACTTTAACATCAACCACATAATTAGAAGTAAAACACTACTTAGCAAATGCAAAAGAACTGAAATCATTAAAAAAAAAACAGTCTCTCAGACCACAGTGTGAACAAATTAGAATCCAGATTAAGAAACTCACACAAAACCACACAACTATATGGAAATTGAACAACTTGGTCCTGAATGATTCCTAGGTAAATAATGAAATTAAGGCAGAAATCAAAAAGTTACTTGAAACCAATGAGAACAAAGAAACAATGTAGCAGACTCTCTGGGATTCAGCTAAAGCAGTGTTAAGGGGGAAATTTATAGCACTAAATGCCCACATCAGAAAACTAGAAAGATCTCAAATCGAGACCTTAACATCACAATTAAAAGAGCTAGAGAAGCAAGAGCAAACAAATCCAAAAGCTAGCAGAAGACAAGAAATAACTAAGATCAGAGCATAACTCAAGGAGATAGAGACACACAAAACCCTTCAAAAAAATCAATGAATCTAGGAGCTGGTTTTTTGAAAAAATTAATAAAACAGATAGACCATTAGCCAGACCAAAAAAGGAAGAAAAAAGAGCAGAATCAAATAGACACAATAAAAAACGATAAAGAGGATATCACCACTGATCCCACAGAAATACAACTACCATCAGAGAAGACTATAAACACCGTGATGCAAATAAACTAGACTATCAGGAAGAAATGCATAAATTCCTGGACACATGCACCCTCCCAAGACTGAACCAGAAGAAAGTCAAATCCTTGAGTAGCCCAATAACAAATTCTGAAATTGAGGCAGTAATAAATAGCCTACCAACCTAAAAAGGCTCAGGACAGACAGATCCGCAGCCAAATTCTACCAGAGGTACAAAGAGGAGCTGGTACCATTCCTTCACAACTATTTCAAATAATTGAAAAGGAGGAACTCCTCCTTAACTCATTTTATGATGTCAGCATTATCCTGATACCAAAACCTGACAGTGACACAACAAAAACATAAGGAAACTTCAGTTCAATATCCCTGATGAACATTGATGCAAAAGTCCTCAATAAAATACTGGCAAACTGAATCCAGCAGCACATCAAAAAGCTCATCCACCACGATCAAGTCAGCTTCATCCCTGGGATGTAAGGTTGGTTCAACATACACAAATCAATAAACGTGATACATCACATAAAGAGAACCAATGACTAAAACCATATGATTATCTCAATAGATGCAGCAAAGGCCTTTGGTAAAATTCAACATCACTTCATGTTAAAAACTCTCAATAAACTAGGTATTGATGGAACATATCTGAAAATAATAAGAGCTATTTTTGATAAACCCACAGTAAATACCATACTGAATGAGCAAAAGCTGGAAGCATTCCCTTTGAAAATGGGCACAAAACAAGGAGGCCCTCTTTCACCACTCCTATTCAACAGAGTGTTGGAAATCCTGGACAGGGCAATCAGACAAGAGAAAGAAAGGGTATGCAAATAAGAAGAAAGGAAATCAAACTGTTTTTGTTTGCAGATGACATGATACTATATTTAGAAAGCTCCATTGTCTCAGCCCAAAAACTCCTTAAGCTGATGAGCAACTTCAGCAAAGTCTCAGGATACAAAATAAATGTGCAAAATTCACAAGCATTTCTATACACCAACAATAGACAAGCAGAGAGCCAAATCATGAATGAACTTCCATTCACAATTATTACAAAGAGAATAAAATACCTAGGGATACAGCTAACAAGGGACATGAAGGAACTTTTCAAGGAGAGCTACAAACCACTGCTCTAGGAAATAAGAGACAATACAGACAAACGGAAAAACATCCCATCCTCATGGATACAAAGAATCAATATCATGAAAATGGCCATACTGCCCAAAGTAATTTATAGATTAAATGCTATTCTCATAAAATTACCACAGACATTCTTCAAAGAATTAGAGAAAACTACTTTAAAGTTTATATTGAACCAAAAAAGAGCCCGCATAGCCAAGACAATCCTAAGGAAAAAGAACAAAGCTGAAGGCATCACGCGATCTGACTTCAAACTATACTACAAGGCTATAGTAACCAAAACAGCATGATACTGGTACCAAAACAGACATATGGAACAATGGAACAGAATAGAGACCTCAGATGTAAGACCACACACTTACAACCACCTGATCTTTGAAAATCCTGACAAAAGCAAGCAATGGGGAAAGGATTCCTTTTTTAGTAAGTGGTGCTGGGAAAACTGGCTAGCCACATGGAGAAAACTGAAACTGGACCCCTCTTTATACCTTATACAAGAATTAACTCAAGATGGATTAAAGACTTAAATGTAAAACTCAAAACTACAAAAACCCTTTAAGAAAACTTAGACAATACCATTCAGGACATAGGCATGGCAAAGATTTTATGATGAAATTGCCAAAAGCGATTACAACAAAAGCTAAAATTGACAAATGAAATCTAATTAAACTAAAGAGTTTCTGCACAGCAAAAGAAACTATCATCAAAGTGAACAGGCAACCTACAGAATAGTAGAAAATTTTTGCAATCTACCCATCTGACAAAAGTCTAATATCTGGAATTTACAAGGAACTTAAAGAAATGTACAAAAAAGCAAACAACCCCATCAAAAAGTGGGCAAAGGATATGAACAGACACTCCTTAAAAGGAGACATTTATGCAGCTAACAAACATGAAAAAAAGCTCAGCATCACTGATCATTAGAGAAATGCAAATCAAAACTGCAATGAGATACCATCTCATGCCAGTCAGAATGTCGATTATTAAAAAGTCAAGAAACAATAGATGCTGGTGAGTCTGTGGAGAAATAGGAACACTTTTACACTGTTGGCGGGAAAGTAAATTAGTTCAACCATTGTGGAAGACAGTGTGGCTATTCCTCAAGGATTTAGAACCAGAAATACCAGTTGACCCAGCAGTCCCAATCACTGGGATTCCTTGGGATAACCAAAGGAATAGAAATAATTCTATTATAAGGATACATGCACACGTATATTTATTGCAGCACTATTCACAATAGCAAAGACACGGAATCAACCCAAATGTCCATCGATGATAGACTGGACAAAGAAAATGTGGTACATATACACCATGGAATTCTGTGCAGCCATAAAAAGGAATGAGAGCATGTCCTTTGCAGAGACATAGCTGGAAACCATCATCCTCAGCAAACTAACACAGGAACAGGAAAACCAAACACCACATGTTTTCACTCATAAGTAGGAGTTGAACAATGAGAACACATGGACACAGGGATGGGAACAACACACACCGGGGCCTGTCGGTGGGCAGGAACGAGGGGAGGGAGAACATCAGGACAAATAGCTAATGCATGTGGTACTTAAAACCTAGGTGACGGGTTGATAGGCACAGCAAACCACCAAGGCACACGTATACCTATGTAACAAACTTGTACTTTCTGCACACTTATAGATTCAATGCTATTCCGGAACTTAAAGTAAAAAGAAAAAAAAAAAGAAAAAAGAGAAAGCCCACTATATGCTGCCTATAAAGGATTTACCTTAGCTTCAAAAACAGTAATAGGCTGAAAGTGAAAGGATAGAAATATACATTCCAAACAAGTAGAAAACAAAAGATAGAAGGGGGTATATAAACTTATGTCAGACAAAATAGAAGTCAGTCAGAAAGTGTATCAAGAGAAAAAGAAGATTACTCCATAAGGATAAATGGGTCAATCTATCAAGAAGACATAATAATTATAAATATATATGTACCCCAAAATAGAGTGCCTAAATATACAAAGCGGAAGAGAGATATAGTAACATGATAATAGTAGGGGACTTCAATACTCCACTTTCAAAAGTGGTTACATCATCCAGACAAAAAGTCAGAAAAGAAACATCAGATTTGAACTGTAATTTAAATCAGATGGACCTAATAGACAAATATCAAACATTTCTTCTAACAGCAGCCAAATGCATATTCTTCTCAAGCATACATGAAATACTCTAGGATAGGTCATACTTTAGGCCGCTAAACAAGTCATAACAAATGTAGTAAGATGAAAATTATATCAAACATCTTTTCCATCCACTAAGCTTTGAAAGTAGAAATTAATAACAAGAGGAAAGTTTACAAATATGTGAAACTTAAATACACTCTTGCACAAGCAACAGACAAAAGAAAACATCAAACAGGAAATGAAAAAGTATATTGAGTTAAATGAAAATGGAAATGCAATATAACAAAATGTGTGAGATGCAGCAAAAGCAGTTCTAAGAGGGAGGTTTATACCTCAAGAAACTAGAAGAAGAACAAACTAAACCCAAACAAACTAAGCCCAAAGTTAGCCCAAACTTCTTTTTGAAAGGAAAAAAATAATAATAAATATTAGAGCAGAAATAAATGAAATAGAGAATAAAAAAGATAAACAGAACTAAGAGTTTGCTTTCTGGAAAGCTAAAAATGGGTAAAATATTAGCTAAATAAAAAAGCTATGTCTCAGGTAAAGTACAAATGAAAGTGGAGACGTTACAAATAATACCACAGAAATGCAAAGGATCATAAAAGACTACTATGAGCAATTTTATGCCAACATATTGAATAACCTAGCTGCCAATATTTTATAATAAATCTCTCTCTCTTCCTCCCTTTCTATTTATATCTATACACACAGATCTATATTCTATTATTTCTGTTTCTCTGGATAACCCTGACTAAGACAAGTTTATAAATTTGGAGGCAGTTTACCATAGTCTTCGGACACGAGCTATTGCTGCAGAAAGATTTCACTCTGTCCTGCTTTCCAATGCTATAACTGCCTGTGATGGTGGTGGTGATCATTTGTTTTTATCTAGAATCTAACAGGAATATCTTTTAACGTATGTTTTTCTGAAATGTCATGATAATGTGTCTCTGTGTTGAGTTTACTTTTATTCACTGTCTTCAGTATTGGAGGGTCATTTTCAATATAGCATTTTATGCACTTAAAATTTCCTTATGCTACCTTTTCTCCCCTGTTTTCTCAATCCTCTGTGCAAGACATCATTAATGTAATTACAGATGGCAAATAGGAATGATAAAACCAATAAGAACTCTTAAAACTTGTGCTCAAATGGGGAATATATCCATCCTTTCTGTTCATATTTCATTAGTCAAAGCAAATCACATAATCAGGGTTTATGTCTGGTGGGGAGGGCCAGTGAATATTTTGCCAATAATAAAATGTACTACACTCGGTGGCTGTTCATATTTGAGTAATCGTTGGCTTTGCAGGCACATCTTAGAGCTGACAGGCTAGCTTCACTGTGTAGTCATTGAATGAGGAGTCACGTATTTAACAGTGGAGAATGCACAAGTTAGTACATAGGGCATTTTCCCCCTATGGTTATCCAGTTTCTTTAGAAAGGAATCCTTAGACTCCTGCTTCATGTAATTTTGCCTGGCCATAGCTGTTCCAGAAGCAAAGAGGACTAAGTGAGCAGGTCTTCAATAAAATATTTTAGTTACACATCTTGTTCCTGTTTTTCAACATACATGAGTCTATAGTTTCCAGCTTCTTCTGTTAAATTTCCTCAGAGAGTAAACCTTTGTTCTGCCTGGGAGCATTCATCTGGTTAGGTGGCTTTATGGAACAATCTGGATTTAAATCTTTTATATATAGATGCACAAATAATTACCCCATTTTTGGTTTTGCCCTCACTACTCTTCCTAACGGGGAAGAGTATCTCCAATCTCTGAACTTTTTAAAAGTTCCCTGCCGTTAAATGGTTTGACTCATTATCAGTATTCTCCTCACCATGCACTTAAGGTTTCAGTTCTTTCCAGCCAGTTGGATTTGTTAGAACCTTTCCATTTTGTTTCCGACTGATTTCCCATTGTCTTCACTTCCATAATCTTTGTCCAAGTGGGTTTTACCATTTTATACTCTTTAGTGTCAATTTAGTGGCCATTTGAGAGGAAGTAGAGATAAGCACATGTGATTTAAAGTCAAAGTGTAAAGGTTTAAAGAGTATAAAAGGGAGTAGAATTGTTGAAGAGTTTTGAAACACGTTGGAAGAAAAGGTAAAAATGTACTAGAACAATGTTCAAGTCAACCCTGAGACAAACGAAACTTGAGGATGATGACAATGAACAATGAAGAGGGAAAAGAATAAATATAAACTGAGAAAAAGGAGAAAATTCCTTAACATAATGAAATGGACATAATAAATGTGAATAACCAACAGGCCATAATTAATATGGAAGATAAAAATAAAATAAAATAAGTAAAATAATGTCCTAATAATAACCTTAATGAGCTCTTATCTGTTTGTTTTTAAACACGAGATGAAGTTATATTTTTTAAAAAAACCTGTAATAAGATTTAGACCCAAGGGTGGAAAATGTATTTTGTTCATTTTTAAATTTCTACTTCCAAGCAGAGTGCTTGGAATGTAATTCAATTGCTGTTGCTTGAAGGCCTTAATGCCTTCATGATTTAACATAATTGGGGTTCACAATACCAATTTAGTAATTTTAATTCAGAAAATTTGTGCAATAAGAATCTGGCATCTGCAGAGTTATTTAGACAGTATATGAAAACACAACATAGGCTGTATTTCATAAAGGATCCCATGTTCAGGGAAATATGATAATATTTACATGAGTCTTTCATTTGCAAAACATTTTATATTCCTAAAATTGCTCAACATTATTCTTCGTTTAATAATTATTGCCAGGATTTGAGGTAGGATCACTTATATAAGAGAAGTATAGAATTTTATAAACTTCAAACAAAGTTACAAGAACTTAGATTTATTTGTTGTAGACATATATGTTCATTTAAAAAAAATATATATATATATATATATATAGAACACCTATGTTTCTGGCACACATGCATGCTTTAGTTGTGGCGATGAACAAAACAGTGAGAACATCCCTTTTCTAGTGGAGCTTGTATAGTAACGGTGCTGACAGCTGTAGTGAGACCTCGGTTCTTGTCTTCTAAGTTTAAAAGAACTTAAATAAGAGACACGTGGCAAAGGAGATGCAGCATAACTTATCGTGAAAGAAAAAGAATCCTTTGAAAGTTAAGTGCAGGGTAGACAGTACACCCCGAGAGAGAGAGTTCAGGGTGGGCTACTCGTAAGGATGAGACAGCAAAGACTGGCACTGGGGAGACTGCTGTTGTGGAAGTCTTACATGATTAATCATAAGGAGGTGGGAAGAGGTGTTACTAGTAAGCATGTTCTGGATAGTCATCTGGGTGCACACGTGCAGTAGCTGTGCATGCTTGTTTATACATTGCATGTCTCATTAGCATCTTAAAATCTCCACCCAGGGGTGTGTTTTTTAACATCATGATGAGAAAAGGGTCAGTCTGAGGACAGGTAAAATCAAAGCGTGCATGCTCTCTACAGGGGAAATTCCCTGTGGAAGACAGCTTTGCTTGAATGCACCTAACTCCAATGAGAATGCTGAGGCTTAATTGTGTTGATTGTAAGGTCCCACGGCTGCCATGTCCCAACGACATGGTCACTTCCTTGATTGCCTATCCTGCCTCAACAGTGGTAAAGGCACAATGAAAAAAATCAGTCAAATATATAGCATATTGAATTGTTATAAAACTTATGGAGAAAACTAAAGCAGAAGAGGTGGAAAATGTTCCTGAAAAGTTGGCATTTGAGTAAAACCCAAACTTGATAGTCAGGGAAGAGTATTCCCAAAAGAGTCAACAGCAAGTGCAAAAGCCATAAAGTGCTACAGGTTTTGTACTTTTGAAGAATTAAAAGAAGAGAAGTTTGACCTAAGTAGGATGTGAGTAGGGAAAAGGAGAAGTTAAGTAAGATAGATTATAGGGAAACAAAGTGTAAAAAACTTCTCAGGGGCCATTAAAAGGACTTTGGTTTTACTATAAGTGACATGAAAAACTAATGAGGATTTTGAGTAGGGTAGTAAAAGCTCAAAAGGAATTCGAATTCCTTTTATCTGAATTCACTACAGTTCTAATAAAAACTAAGCAGGCTAGTAAATATTCAGTGACTAAATAAAAGTTAGTATCCAGTTTAGCTGTTCTTATAATGTCTGAGGCTGAGCTTCTATTATTATCATTAAATTTGTATACTGTAAAAGAGAAATGGCATTCATGGCATGAAAACTTTTAATCCAGCCCATATCCTATCTCTTTGCCATGTAAACTTATATGGCTTCCCAAAGTAACACTGCGTGTGACCACATGGTTTCCTTTTGGCCACATGGTCAAAAAAGTTCACTTATTTTAAAAATCTATTAATACAATACATAAAATTAAAAGGTCAAATGAGAAAAAACAAAGCTGTCATCTCAAAAGCTCCCCAAATGAACTTAATAAAATACTAACAATGTTTTGTTTAACAAAATCCTTCAGAAAATAGATGAATATAAACATGGATTTTCCCAACATAATAAAAGACATTAAATTTAAGCCAAGAATTTATATTATAAACTTACTGTTACTTTCTTATTAAAATTACAATGAGTTGAGTATCCACGGCAGTCAGAATTCTACAATGGCCTTCAAGTTTCATGCCCCCGCTACACCCAGTACACATACACACACACACAAAATCTCTTGTATAATTCCCTCCCATTGAGTACAGATCTAATTTATGAAAATGACGAAATATCACTCTCATTACTAGTTTACTATCAGTTGACCTTGGGTTAATAAAAAGGGGTAAAGTATTAACCTGGCGAGTCTGAGCAATAGGATTTATGACCTATTGAAACCATGAGATAATAATTGCCTGTTGTTTTAAGTTGCTATTCTGTGGTAATTTGTTATGCAGAAACAGAAAACTGAAACAGACTGCAAAATATCGCCATTGTGATATTACACAAAAGAAAGCATATTTAAGAAAAATTCTGTGGTAATCAAGTGAAGATTATTTGAACTAATATAAGTTAATCTATATATACATATATACACAGGTATAAAATAATAAGCTCAAAAATTGACTCATTTCTTAGTAGTAATAAAATAATTCTAAAAACCTGAAACAAGCTAATAAAAAATACAATGGGTCCATATGTTTAAATGCATGTGGCATTTCCTCTTTCAGTACCACATACTCTTCCTACAACCTCTCAAGCTTCATTTCATCAGAGATGCCTTCCCTAAATTTTATTAGATTGAGGTCAATCTCTATATGCTCTTGGTGCTTCACATACCTCTCTTGTTTTATTAATTATGGTATTAAAATTATATCTTTATATTGCTTGTTCTTTTATTATTATTTTCGCCAACAGATGACATGAAAATCTCTCTTTTGGCTCAGTGTTTTTCTTCAGGACTTCTGTAGAGGTTAGTCCTCAATAATTGTTAATGAATATTTATAAATGATGAGATAAAATAGTATATAGATGTTAATTATTCCTAAGTTAGTTTATAGGTTTGGTAAACTATCAGTTAATGAATAGGACATGTAGCCTGTAACAGAGACCCTTCATTACGTAGTGAAAATAGTCAACAAAAGATGAAGTAAAAGAGATGTTTAAATGTGTGTACCTGTGCATGTTTCTGTATTTATTGTATTGCCAAGTTTATTTCTGAATTATTGCACGTTATTTTTTTGTTGGCAAAATAAAGGCAGTGTGGTAAAGAAAAAAATTGTGATCAAATTTAATTACCTCTATTTAAAGATAAGAAAAAATATAAGTATTTAGTCATTTCAATCTACTGTAGAGTCTCAAAGGTAGGGTAATACCTCTGGTTACCTTTAAATCAATATCAATGATTTTATTCTACTGGAGTTAATAGGTATTTATGCAATCAAATAAACCAAGGATCCGAACTCTCAAAATGATTATCACCCTTTTATAATTACAGGTAATTACTTATTAGTGTTAATTCTTACTAGAGTTAATAATTTATTCAACAAATAGAGCAGACCAATAAGGCAGGACTTACGATGACATATAAAATCAACCCTAGGACACTTAAGGAAAATGACCTTTTAAGGACTGAGAAATTAGTAGTGCCACCTGCAATATCTATGAAGGGGACTATAGTGTAGAGTCAATGAATGAAAATGCAAGAAATGATGATAAAGGGGACATTTTCTCATAAGAATAGAGAAAAAGAACAATAAAGGTAAGGCAAATGGACGAGAAAACAAAGGAAGTAAAAGCGAAATTAGCATTTGAGAAAAATGTGGGAGATGAAAATATTAATCATGGGGAAAAAAAGAAAGGGAAACATTCACATAAGAGGAAAGGAAAAATGTCCATTATAGGAGAAACAGAAATGTATCACAGAAGGGAGAAAAATATCTGAGTAAAAAAGATGAGAGGATAAAGATAAATATAAATGCAATAAAAAAGTGATAGGCAAGAGGTAATGTCACTGAATGGTACAGAAAGTAGAAAAGATGGTTAGAAAAGAGTGAAAATATTGGAATGCAAGAGAAACACACAGAGGAGACAGACTAAAAGAGGAAGAATGAAAGTGAGAAGGCCCAGTATACAGTAAGTCTTTTTAAGAGGTTTTGGGGGAAACCAGCCCCCGATAATTCAACATTATTTCACGTAGGTTCTTTTCTATTTCCCTAAGTGTTCGCTGGTCTGAGAAATAAAGGGAAAGAGTACAAAAGAGAGAAATTTTAAAGCTGGGTGTCCGGGGGAGACATCACATGTCGGCAGTTTCCATGATGCCCACAAGCTGCAAAACCAGCAAGTTTTTATTAGTGATTTTCAAAAGGGAGGGGTGTACAAATAGGGTGTGGGTCACAGAGATCACATGTTTCACAAGGCAATAAAATATCACAAGGCAAGTGGAGGCAGGGCAAGATCACAGGACCGGGGTGAAATTAAAATTGCTAATGAAGTTTCAGGCACGCATTGTCATTGATAACATATTATCAGGAGACAGGGTTTGAGAGCACACAACTGGTCTGACCAAAATTTATTAGGCGGGAATTTCCTTGCCCTAATAAGCCTGGGAGCACTATGGGGGACCAGGGCTTATTTCATCCCTTATCTATAACTGTAAAAGACAGACGTTCCCAAAGAGGCCATTTTAGAGACCTCCCCTTGGGAACACATTCTCTTTCTCAGGGATGTTCCTTGCTGAGAACAAGAATTCAGCAATATTTCTCCTATTTACTTTTGAAAGAAGAGAAATATGGCTCTGTTCCACCCAGCTCTCAGGCAGCCAGACCTAATGGTTATCTCCCTTGTTCCCTGAACATCGCTGTTATACTGATCTTTTTTCAAGGTGCCCAGATTTCATATTGTTTAAACAATTTGTGCAGTTACCGCAATCATCACAGGGTCCTGAGGTGACATTCATCCTCAGCTTACGACGATGACGGGATTAAGAGATTAAAGAAAAGACAGGCATAGGAAATCACAAGAGTATTGATTGGGGAAGTGATAAATGTCCATGAAATCTTCACAATTTATGTTCAGAGATTGCAGTAAAGACAGGCGTAAGAAATTATAAAAGTATTACTTTTGGGAACTAATAAATGTCCATGAAATCTTCACAATTTATGTTCTTCTGCCATGGCTTCAGCCAGTCCCTCCGTTCAGGGTCCCTGACTTCCAGCAACAAAGAGGGAAAGAAAACGGAATGAGAAGAAAAATGAAAGTAGATGAATATAAAAGACAGCAGGGGGATATCTGAACATCAATGGGATGAATATTTCCAAGCAATGATTGTGGAAGCAAATAAATGTTCTTAAAATTCTTCTTCTACTATAAGTCAACGGTATTCATGTAACTAAATAAACTAAGAACATTACCCATAAATGTAATCACCCCCTTTTACAATTACATGTAATTATATATTAGTGTCAATTCTGATGGTATTTAGTCATTTATTGAATATATAGAACAGGCCAATAAATGAATGTTAGAAATTACAAAATCAATTGTGTGTGTGCTTGTGCACACTTTTGCGTGTGTGTGTGTGTGGTGCTGTCTCTCCTCAGCTTCCCTTTCAGCCCTGTTAGGAGGAACTCACTGTAGAGCCTACATCACAGTGTGAGGAACTGATGATTAATGAGGGAGAGTGTTTTCAAATCTAAGGTTCTACATGATCGCTAAACAGTAAAACCACAGGGAACAACAGCACACCTGTGCCAGTACAACCTAAAAATGAAAAATTGAGAAGAGTGTTGCCTTTTCCTCCTTTGTCTTTCCATAGGAGAGAAAAATCTTTCAAAAGTTGATGGATATTTTGACATCTGGTGCTAAGCCCAAGTCCCATAACTGTTCCATAAATATGCTTCAAAATTTAACATGCTCTCTAGCTGGGTGCCTGGGAACTTTCCTGCATCAAAGTATTTAGGAGTGATAGATAAACTACAGTTGTAAAGATGTTTGTGGGTGTTTTCAAAGATGGTTTCATGTCCCCCTGCCAGATTTCTATAGGTAGCTTGAACACACTTTGTGCTGCACAACAACCTGTACTTCTAAATAAAAATAAAATTCTGAAATGTTGTTTCAAACATTCACTGAAGTCCATGTTATTTCCATTAATGCCTTTGTCTTTTTAATGCAGTCCTTAGATTTCCCAATCAATTTTCACCGACTTTCTAATTTGGACTTCAGTAATATGCAGCAATCTCATCAGAAAATACATTTAGCACATGGCTAAATCACTGAGTTGGAATTTCATTTTCTTTGGCATTTTAAGATAGTCTGAGTAAACTGATAGTAAATGCTTTGGGGACAATAGACCTCTTTTATCAGTGTACAGCTCTCCACTTAGTGTTAAATTATTTCTTGAAATGGGTAGTTGGAGAGAATAATATTGAGAAGAGAAACATTAAATATGTTTGACTAAGCTAAGAGCCCCAGAATATATTTTAAATTAGTAGGTTCAGTATTATCACCCTTAATTTAGTTCACTCACAAATATACTGTGTTGTGGGATAGCACATTTTTCAAATAAATAGGGACAGAGCAGCAGAATTAGCTGACACTAACTGAATGGCAATTTTATGGATTTATTTTTCTGTTGAAATGAGCTCCTAGCAATAAATGTAGAATACTCTGGAAATGGACTGGTACAATTCAGAAATCTGCAGAAGCTCCTTGACTTATGATGAGGGTGCGTCCTGATAAACACAACATAACTTGAAAAGATCCTAAGTTAAAAATACATGTAATGCCCCTAACCTATTGAACATCATAGCTTAGCATAGCCTACCTTAAAAGTGCTCAGAACATTTACTGTAGCCCACAGTTGGGCAAAGTAATCTAACACAGGGCCTATTTCACAATAAAGTGTTGCATATCTCTTGTAATTTATTGGACATTGAGCTGAAAATGAAAAGCAGAATGGTTCTATGGGTACTCCAAGTATGGTTTCTAATGAATGGGTATTGCTTCCACACTATTGCAGTCAAAAAAATCGTGAGTCAAATTACAGTAAGTTGGGGGTCATCTGCATTTTTCTATATTTTGGTGACAACTTCTTGGTTTAAAAATAAAAACATATAGGTGCAGAATTAGAGTGAAATATCAGGGGTGGAAGGGCAGTAAGGCATGAGGGTGACATACACCCAAGGACACATCTTTGAAACCTCATTTTCTACTTCAACCTAGCCTTTCCTTTTTATTCCTCTTCTGCTCCTACATGAAAGAGGAAACAGTCCCTAATGCCAATTTCAGACCCTCCCCATGTTAGTTCTCAGTACTTCATGCTTGTTTAAAATGTGTGATCTTTTCCTATCATTTCTAAAACCTCCTAGATAACTCACCTTTTCACTGTTGTTGCAATCTCTCCATATTGTTCTGCAGAAAAATGCTGCTGACTTGTAACCCGTCCTTCCTCTTTTTTTTTTTTTTTTTGTCTTTCCATTGGCAAAGTCACATGGTATGGTTGTGAGTCAATACCATAATAGAACACTAACATACATATGCATATCAGGATATTAGAGAAAATATGAAGAATAAAGCAACTCTATAATTTGCAGCACCATCCAAAAAATGGTAAAATTTCCACCGCTGCTCTCTTACATAAATATATTTTTAAAGATTAAAAGCATGTGGGAAGATATACTAAACCAATCTGTTTTATCTAAATCAGTATGATTTACTTTGTCTACATATTTGTAGCCAATTTTTAGTCAATAAAAGTTATTTATACATACACACACACACATACACACACACATATATATATATACACTACACACACACACAAACGAATTCCTCAGCTAAGCATATTGCTATATAGATACAGTGTAATGGGTTTTGAAAGATAAACAGTTGTTCCCTTAGGAAACAGAAGAAATAGCCCAATTTTTAATCTACTGAATATATTTTCAGTGAAATTAGTGGGATATCTTTATGCAAGAAAGATTTACCAAGAAGGGCAATGGGTGATATTTGGTCTTCATTCAAAAAAGTTGCTTTGACCTCAAGTGAAAGTACTGAGAAGAACAGAAAACAATACTGTATGTTATATTCAGGAGCTGAAGCACATTTATTGTGACATTTGATGACAGTATAATAATGTGCCTTGGTACCATATTATTTGGTGTGCCATTCTTAGATCTTATGTTGCCATAACAACAGAATATGTGTGTGTGTTTAGTAGAAAGACAATCCTTTTTTTTTCCAGTCAATTTTTTCTTTGATCTATAGAACTCGCTTCTTTTCTCTGAAGTTTTCACAATACAGCGTGATAGAAGGAGCACAGGTAATAATTACAGAAACTTCAAGAGAAAAAGAATACATGTGTTAAATGAAAGCGTTAAGCCCCTTGCCTTACGTCCTAAGACATTTAAAGATGATTGAAGTGATTCCTGTCTGTATCTATCATAATGCCCTTTTCCCCTTATCAGAGACAAACTAAATATACAAAGGTTATGGCTTTCTTGATTAATCTATGTGACAGGGGCAAATTGCCTGTTTTCTTTTGTTCCTTTTTTTTTCCTATAGAGTGCCAGAGGCAGGGAACTCCTATGCTTCACCAGTGACTCATAAGAAAACTTAATAGAAGGTCTCTACTGCCCACTGGCCCTGCAGTACCTGATCGATGTGGTCCCAAAGTAAAGTAGGCTAACCTTCATTGAACCAAGCACTTCAGAGGCATGGGAAGAAGTATGGGAGAAGGAGTCCTTGTACTCTGGCAATGAGGAAAGTAAGTCTGCTATTTTGCTGTTAGTTGTGTTATCTATGTTTTTGAAGACAACCTTTTGTTATCATTGTTACCTGTAGAGTTACTGTATTTTTACAGTAACTGTATTATCTGTAGTAACTGTATTTTGTAGTTACTGTATTATCTTAGTAGTTACAAAATACAGGTCTCTGTGAAACCCTCAGTTTTCCAGATTGTAACATGGATTTAATAACATATAATATTTTTGGTGAGAATTATGTAATTATAATCTATGCAAATGTTTAAAAGACTACCTAGAAAAAACTTTGAGCATAATCAATGATAATTACCATAATTACATGAAGGGATGTGGAAAACACTGAAGGGGGTCTTTGGGCTACTGCTGAGCTGATGACATTTGCTCTTTACCCTGAAGTCACTCTTCCCCTTTTCCTGCAGTATAGAAGAGTTCATCAAGTTTTCATTTGATAATCCAGTTCACGTTTGATAATTTTCTTGCTAACTATCACCCATGACCCAAGCCAGCACGATGAGCTGTTAAGAGGCACTATGCTAGGTATTTAATACTTTGCAGCATTTACCATGGTGATGTTGGGCATGGAGTTACTTCTAAAACCATTATTTTAGATATTTTACAATTTCAAAGAAGCATCACATGTATTTTCAATACTAATTATGTACACACATTTAATATTTGATATGAATATCTTATCAGTGGTCCTCAAATCCAGCTGCACATCAGAATCACCATGGAGAGTATTGCAAATATAGGTTTATGGGCACCGCAACAGTGATGTTCTGATTTGGTAGGAAAAAAGTAGGGCCACAAAACCTACATCTTGACAACTTCTAAGACTATTCTGATATAAAATCCAGTTTGAGAATTAGAGTTCTGTAGTAGTTATAGTACTTAAACTTATATTAACTTTGTGGTAAATACACACACACACACACACACACGCCCTATTTGCTACTTCAATTTTTCTTCTCCTCATGTATTTACAGCAATGCTATGAAGGAGACAATATGACACCTTACATGACAAAACATAGGATGTACTGAATTTGCTTTTAGCACAATTGAAAGACATGCCAGAAAAAAATGTAGACCTGAGAGAAAAAGATTCTATAATGCTTTGCAAAATTATCATTCTTTTAATCATATAAAAAGGACTGAATTTAATTTTTGCAAGTTTTTCTTTTCTTTGCATGTTAAGTATTGAAATATCTTCAATATTGTGATCTCTTCAAATTTATCTCAGCAAAAAGCAAGGGCTATATTCTATCATTGTCGCCTATTTTTGTATTTCTATTTATGAGGTAGGCCATCATTATAATGTTAAGTAATTAATGAGATATGAACGGTGAAATTATTATGAGGCTTTAAATCATTTAAAGTCTATTCAGTATTATTATATCTTTGACAAAGGAAAATAAAATTCATGATGAAAATGGGAATTACAACCTCATCTAAACTAATCTAACTGTGGTTTTTAAATATCACTTGGATCAACACATTAGCTCTCCTTAATAACTGTCAGTCCCAATATATAGGTGATTGACCTAACTTTATAGTATTCACCATAACTCCTTAGCTACAGCTGACAGGACTGAAAATTGTGTAGGATTATTTCTCATATGTCTAACGTGGTCCTGCATGTTAACATTGGCTAGTTGAATGCATGTTCCCTAAATGAATCCCTCCTTCAAATTTGAGCTCCCATGTAATCTGTTTAGATTTTGTTTTCTTCAGTTTCAATTAACTGGCCAAATCCAACCTAACCTTGTAGAGGAAACAACTAGTAATAGTGTTATCAAAGGACTCAAACAGGCATGTGTGTTTAGACATGTTGGTATATTCTGTTGTGCTTATATATAGGAGATGGTTCATGAAGCCATTTGAAAAAGTTACTTTCCCAGTTACAAGCTAAACTCTGTGTGACAATTTCTTTAAGCTATCTCCATCCATTCGGAGCACTTGGGCCTTTTCTTGCATTCTACATTTTTCACTATGTGTGCCAGCTTGTCCTCTATCCTCTGAATTCACCCAGTTCAAGTCCTGGTTTTAAAAATTTTATTAATTATACTCTTAAAAGAAGATGTTACAAATTGTATGTAAGAATAAATATGCAGTCATGACTGCCCATTTTATCATAGTAACTATGACACTAAGAAACAGAGAATAAAAGTTTGCAAAATTGGGAATAAAATGACTTAGATTTTACTCCATAAATGTGTGATAATCTTGCGCCAGTTCTTATTACACTAAGCCTTTGTTCCCTCATGTGTAAATGGGAATAAATATGCTTACCTTCTGCTTCACAAGGTGGTTATGAGTTTAAAATAAGGCAATTTATGTGAAGATGCTTTGGAATTGTGAAGCATTATATAGAAAAATTATGTTATTAAAATAAATAACTTCCAATTTAATATCTCAGTTGTATAGAGTAAAAGATTGAATAGGCTTTTGTATACAGCAGATTTGGCCAGGAATCAGTACCATGACTTCTGTGAAATATGGTTAATAATGTCTAAAAGTTAGGACTTCTCTGAAGATCAATAAGATCAAGTTTATCTCTTGACTGCCTCTCCCCTCCAATGTTTACTTCCTAAAACTTATCCTGTTTTCCAAAGCCACACATCTCAGGCTTTTGCACATAAAACTTTGATTGTATAAGCACATATCTGTAAAAATACACCCCCCCCATATATATATATATAAATAACAAGCAAACAAAAATCTTCCTCTCTGGTTTCCCATGGAAGCTATGTATCTCCATCATGAAATGTATGTCACCATGATGATTTTATGTTTTTTACTGTCTACTAGTTTATACCATAAATTCCTTGAAATATAGGATAATTGACTTAATTTGCTTTATACTTTCATGATCTGACACGTCATATACTTAACACTCAATAAACATTTTTAGAATTAAAGTAAGTAGCTCAGAAATGGACATTCAAATTCACATGAATTCATTACTGAGCTACTGACTATAGAAATTGTGTTGTAATTCTTACTAGATTAAATCCAACTTCTTCTATGTTATTTGGAAATAATAAAAAAAACCATGATGCTATACTGAGCATTATAATAAGATACATTATATTCAGAGAAAGTGTTTTTCTGTAATAAGCTGTTTATTACAGTAAAATTCCATTAAAAATTCTGGTATGTATTAAGAATGATAACACTGTTTCTCCTTAAGATATTTGTCCTATACTCAGAGGACATATATTCATATATTATATTGGAAATATTATTAGTGCATTTAAGTTCCAGAACAACTGCAAGTCCCACCCAAGGAATTAATACATCTTTTTATACAGTAGTTATATAATCCATTAAGTGTGTTTATGCACAGTGGAATTGTAACTGGGATGGATGATATGAAGTCAACCTTATAACTTCTCGGAAACTCATAGTTGCACAGTAGCGAGAATGAATAAAAAGGGAAGTGTCTCACTCTGCCATCCTTTTTTTAATCTGTAAAATTGAAAATAAAAAAAATTAAATAATCATTTTTGTCAAGTACAAGTAGGGTTTGGAGCTCCCATGGAGTCACTTGCCCAGCAGTCTTTCATCCTGTTACTGAATCTCTGAAGATACATACAATGTATGGTGAAAGCACTCCCCTCCACTTTCTGCATTTTCTTGGTCTTTCCTTTCTATTCCCCTCAAAATTTATAAAAGCAGATATCAGGGGTTGACGGAGGTAATGATCATGATTGGTAACTGAGATGGGAAGCGCTGCCTATGATCCTAAGAAATGTTACTTTCCCCCAGAAAAACATTAACAGTGCAAGACACAGCGAGAATCACAGAGCCATGGATGGACGATCCTTTTGAGGACAATAGAGGAGGAATTTGGATAAGTTTCCTGAGTGAGAAACCTTCCAGATGGCAATCTGAAAGTTAGTTGTTCCTTCTCAAAACACAGAGCTTTCTCAAGAGAAAGATAACACTCTCCTTCATCAGAGCGAGTGAGGTACATTTTCAACAGAGTTATTCTGGAATTGGAAAACAAAATGCGTGCAAGGAGTTTTTTTGGTTGTTTGTTTACATAACATAGTAGAAATACCTGATGTTTTGCGGTTGAGGCAAAACATCCTCTAACACAAGAATACAATGTTTATAATGCATCTGAGGACCTTTCCAATCAGGAATGACAGTGCAGAATTCAAAGAGGTCAACACAGACTAGAGTATGAAGCAAACTAGAAGAGGTTACGAGTCTCAGGCTTTACCAACTGAGCTAGTCAGGTGACCACAGAAGAGATAAACAGGACACAGAAGTGACCCAATTACTTCCCAGTCCTCAAATTGGAGTTATGACTCATCACTAATAAGGAAAATTGCTGATTATTGTTCATACTTGAATATGGTATGTAGGTGATTATGTATACATTTAAGTTAATCAGTCACTGCGTTCATTTAACCATTTTGAAATTGAGTTGTTTTTAACACATTTATTTGATTGAAAAGTTAAGATTAAAACAAATTAAAAAACCAAATGTTCATCAGCAATAGATCATTCTTACAATTCTATACAATTGAATACTAATAAACAATAAAAAGAAGCAGCTATAGTTACACTAAACACAGATCTTCACTAAAAGAAGTCAAACACAAGTTTATCTAATATTTTATTTATATTAAGTTCTAAACAAAAAAACTACTGTGATACAATGGTACATATAAAAATGGATAATGATTTTTATGGGGGATGTGTGACTAAAAGAGGCTATGGAGGTTGGGGGGCTTCTGGATGATGGTACTATGATTCTTAGATCTAGATGCTGGTTACTAGGATTTTATCACTTTGGGGACATTTTACCAAGTTATAGAGAATGGCTATTCATATGTCATCTTTCATTTGAAAGAGTTCAAAATAAATAAACACACAGGTCATGAATGTAATATATAGAAGAAATACATGGCAGGACAATTTTCTTGTCAACAGCTCTCATATTTGCCATCCCAATCAGCATACTCCACAAGTCAATGAACAATTTGCCAACTCCAAATATCCTAATACTTCAAATTTGATGCTTTGGTTCATTTTGTTCCCCCAGCTTGGATCATCTACATTTTCTCTTCCCTGGAGAAACCAAGTTCAATCCACAAAGCCCATGTAATATTTCTCTGAACTTAAGAGCTCCTGATCTGAACATCCTTACATCTTTGATTATCTCTAAATGAACTTTTTTTTTTTTTTTTTTGAGACGGAGTCTTGCTCTGTCACCCAGGCTGAAGTGCAGTGGTGTGATCTCGGCTCACTGCAACCTCCACCTCCCAGGTTCAAGCAATTCTCCTGCCTCAGCCTCCTGAGTAGCCGGGCTTACAGGCACACACCACCAGGCCCGGCTAATTTTTGTATTTTTTTAGTAGAGACGGGGTTTCACCATGTTGGCCAGGCTGGTCTCAAACTCCTGACCTCGTGATCTGCCCGCCTCAGCCTCCCAAAGTGCTGGGATTACAGGCATGAGCCACCGCGCCCGGCCTAAATGAACTTTTCTTTGCTGCCTATTACAGTTTGTATACTTGTCTACTCTTTCTCTTAAACATGAAGTTTCCTTAAGTCAGGGGCTATGCTTGCCGTCTTTGTGTTTCCCTCTAAAGTACTTGGCATAGCTCCTGGCCTATATTAGGTACCATAGTCTGTAAATATTTGTACAATGGAATGATACTTACAGTTATTTTAGACTGCAATGCCTTTATATTCCACACAATTTTAGAGGTCATTTTGCAGTTCCTCAGAAGGCTATGATCTTTTAATCTATGGTCAAGGATAAGATTACTTGTGGTACTTCATCACAGTATAACGTAACAACAAACTTTAATTGTTTAATATTTCAATCTGCAAGATTTGCCTAATAGATGGGAAAAAATGGTTCCTTTCTTATGGGAGTGAATGTTCCAGGGAGACTCATATATATATCCTGTAACTATATTGCAACAAAACGAATTATCAACTCCACTCATGCTGAGGCTGAAACCTTCTACCTTGATTTGCATTCATTAAACAACTTGGGCTAAGCCTGGCTCTGAGAATCAAATCATTACTATAAATGTAATGATCTGTTATGCTGCTCTTTCTCTCTCTTCATGATTGCTGTTTTTCTTCCTTGAACCTGGAACGCAAAGAATTAGGAGAAAGTTGCAAGTCTAGGAGGTGAAATCAAGGATATATTTTTCATACTATTACACAAAATTAAGGAAGCTGTGACACATTTTTTAATCAGAAGGAACTCTATGCACACTAGACAATATTATTCACTTTAGGTCTGTTTAGATGGAGACCAGTTCCGTCTCTTGGTTGAGGGGATTACCCTAATTTTCATTTTTTATTTCAGAAGGCTCAATGTCTCTACCATTTCTTTTTGTATGTCAGCAGTCAACGAAGTCATGGAGACAGTTTTTTACATAACCTTCCCACCTGCCACTTGTTTGGCACATTATACTGCTTGGGAGAACAGTGAACCAGCGGTAAACAGGTCCTGAGGAGAAGCTTCCAGATTGCAGCAGTGTAAGTTCTGATTGCTTCCCTCCTGGCTATGACATTGTTTTTCCCTAACATTGAAATACCATTATTTTCTTGATACAAACTTTGTTTACTGCTTGTGATCTTGTTGCCTCGGGTTTCAAAAAATTAGTCCCCCTTAAATAATCCAAGAAGGAAAAAAAGATCATCTAAGAGAAAGCACAGTTACCATGCAGTATCTTTCAAGGCTTGAAGCTGCACCAATTAGAATGCTTTTCTGTGGTTACATATCCTCATCTGCCATATTGGCTGGAGACAAAAAAAAAAAAAATGCCTTCTCTCCATTTTACTCACACAGATTTCTAGAAACTGACTCTTGCTCTCAAATATGCAGTATGCAGAACTCCTTTATAAATAACATTTATCTAAGATTGAGCCTTCACAATTGTAAAAAAATAATGCACTCATCATCTTGCAAAAGAGCTTTCAAAAGAAACATAACAAACCTAACTGGAGAGCAGGAAAAAAAAAAAAGAGGGGGGTCAGGGAGACGGGACTGGATTATAGCAGCAGATAAATATTTTTCATTAAACATTAAAAACAACATCTGTTACTCTCTTTAATAGTGTGAAGATTTCACTTTATTAAGTTTGGGGTGGTTAATGACTTTCAAAGTAATTTGCAATTTAAACATGCCTCTATCTAGTGACTAATTCATGACAGTCTTCAGCATTAACGATCAATTTTATTAACGGCTTCTCTCTCAAAAGTGAAAAAGTGGTACATCATTTCCTTGAATTGTGATAATAAGAAATAAATGGATATTCTAAAAATTTTGTGATAATAAGAAATAAATGGATATTCTAAAAATATTTAGTCTGACTTTTCTCAGTGTTTCCCATGTCTAAACTTTCCCCTTTTTCTCTAAGAAAGGAATATTTGGGAACTAAAAAATAATTGATTAGAAAAAGCAAGAATCTCTTCTTTTCTCCTATATTATTCATCTCCCAATTGCCAGCTGATGGTGGTCATTACATTTCTTGTAATGACGACGTTATCCACAGAGCCAGGCTCAGCCTAAGTTGTTCAGTGAAGGCAGATCAAAGTAGAAAGTTTTAACTCCACAATAATGGAGCTGACAACTTGTTTTGTTGCAATATACCCAGAGCATGGGTGAGATGATGAGAACTCAGAGTATGCTGGAGCCACAGTGCTTGCCTGTACATTCCCAGCCTTCACTGTGAGTTTCATCTTCAGCTTCTTATCACCCATTGGAGCTGTGCTCTCAACTCCAATGTGATTAGCTGATGCTCTTAGTAATGCCTTACCCCCAAAAGGCTGGAAACTATTTCTTATTTTCAACCAATACTTGAAGTCAATATTACAGAAAATCCGTCCAATTCAAACTTATGCTTATGATGTTCCTTAGGAAGACATGATACCACTGATAACCTTACCTTGGTAGTCAATCTCTTATCTCTCTGGCTTTGCCTAATGTTAATATTCTCCCTTTATCCACTTATCTATGCCAGTTAAGTCACAGCAGTTTCCAAGTCAGCTTAGTATATCAGTAATTTGAAATACATATTTCATTAAATATGAATTATATATATTATATATATATAATCAATTCTATCCTTTGTGTCTTTATCCAAAACCAATTTTTATTTATTTATTTTTTTTTTGGAATTCAGAGGAAACATGATTCCACATTTAGAAAAGGCAAGAGAAAGAAAAAAAGGAAGCATATTCTTTCACATGGAATATTGTATAATTGCCCTTCTTGGTACTATTTATTTTAACATATGAGTAAATATGTTCAAATAGAGCTCAGTTTCTAAATTTTTTACAAAATGGTAATTATATTTCCCTTCAATAGATCTATAAGATATTCAAACGAGGTAATTACTAAAGTCTTCTTTTATAGTACACCCTAAAGATAGAATTGGTGCAGTCTGATGGGTAAAGAAAATAGTCTAAATCAATCCTGGTATTTATTTGCAACCTCATATTTTATTTGAAAGATTCAGGAAGATTTTGTATTTGACTCCCTAATGTAGGTGAGTAGGTCTTCTGTGGCTGCATTTAAGGTTTTTTGTTGTTGTTGTTGTTTTTTTTTTTGCATTAGCACAAGTTTTGAGCAACTTAAAATATGCACTAGGATAGTTTTCTTCATGTTTCTAATACTTGGGTTTTGCTTAGTCTCTTGGTTCTTTGAGTTTATAGTTTTTTTCTGAAATTTTAAAATATGTTAGACATTATTTCTTTGCTTGTTTTCTATTGTATGTACTTTATGTGATTAGGTGAGGCCCACACAAATAATCTCCCTATTTAAAGGATACTTGTGCCTTATAACCAAATCAAGAGAGTAAAATCTACCGTATTCACTGTCCTGGGGATTATATAGGGTGAATACACCAGGGGCTGAAAAATGTTGGGGCCATATTTGAATTCTATCTACCCATTAGCTATTATTTTGTGCCCAACCTCTCCCTCATTGAGGGATTCTTATTGCATGCATATTCAGACTGCAACATGGTCCTGCAGCTCACTGATGCTCTGTTAACTTTTTTTAGTCTATTTTCTCTCTGAATTTCATTTCTAACTATTGCTGCTGCTATATCTTCAAGTTAACTACTCTTTTCTTCTACCATGTGTAATCTGTTAATTACAACCAGTATTTGTCTCACATGTCATAGTTTCATTTCCAGAAGTTTGAATGGGGTTTTAAATATCTTCTATGTCTCTAACTTCTTGAATGTATGTAATACAATTATAATTACTATTTTTAAGTCTTGACTATTAATTCTAATGCATATGTCCTTTCTGAGATGGTTTCAATTGATTATTTTCATAATTATATTCTGTATTCTCCTGCTTATTTGTAAGCCTGGTAATTTTTGCTTGGATATTAAGCATTATACATTTTACTTTTTTGTGCCTAGATATTTTTGTGTTTTTATAATATCATTGATTTTTTTTGTTTCGGTTTTTGTATTCTCTGGGACACAGTTAAGTTACTTGTAAAATACCTCATCCTTTTGTACCTTGCCTTTAAGATTTGTTATACAGGACTAGAGCAGTATACGGTGTAGAAACAGAGAGGGGACAGAAATTAAGAGTTCATTCTCCGACGTGTTAAGCTTTAGGTGCTTATTAGACATATGAATGAAGCTACAGAATAGGTAGTTGAATATATGCATCTGGTTTCAGAGAATAGATTAGTGATGGGAATACAAATTATCCTAATAATGCAACCAAGCAATTTAACACACACATAACTGTGTATTATTTAACTGAAGGCCTAAGCAATAGGCCTGGCAGAAAAAGGACACTCTGACTTTTTATTGTTGTACCATGGTTTAATATTTTTTCCAAGTGTGGCCTCTGGATCAGCAGCATTGTAGCATTGTCACCTGGAAATTTGTTAATAATGCAAATTTGTGACTCCACCTCAGGCCTACTGAATCAGAAGTTTCAGGAGTGGGGCCAGCCATCTTTTTAAATAAACCCTCTGGATAAATCTGATAAACTCAAGTTTGAGAGCCACCCATCTTGCCAATAAATGCTAAAGTACTTTGTGGATTACTGTACTGTCATCTTAGCTGCCAGGTCTCAAAGAAAGCAGACATTTCTAGATGAGGAATAGAGAAAGGACATTCCATGTGAGAGGAGCAACCTGTGAAAAGGCATTGGGTCTAAACGACATTCAAATCAGTCTCTCACTATTTAGAGCAATGTATATAATCTTTATTACTTGAAAGAGGCACTCTGAGCACCCCTAAGTGTCAGTTTCTAATCAGGGAATTCAGTGAAAATCCTTTTCCTTCTAAAAATTTTATCTGAGCTTGCTAGAAAATACAATGTCAAAATACAATGTTTCAAAAATCCCAATTTTATAAATGTTTGTACGGTTGAAATGTGTAAACTGAAGTAATAATTTTTCAATTTCTAATCCTATATTTACTTTGAGACTATGGACAAATAAGAAATTCAATTTTCTAGATACTTTTACTACTGTAACATTTCCTATAAGAGCTTAACACATGCCTAATACATGATAAGTATTTAACAAATACTAGCAAATATAATTTGCATTATTTCAAAAGCACTGGCCGTTCCCTTGGTGCATTTTGAAGAGTGTCACAGGGGCTCTGTGATTCATAGCTAGTGTTCTAAGTAATCTCTTCCATTTAGGTAGTATGCATTTACATACCATAAAAGTAGAGCATGATTAATTGCATGTTTATAGCCCTAATAAAGTGCTATTTTGGAATAAATATGGCCTGCCTGTAAAGGTATTATTAAATACTACACTTTCTTCTTTCTCAAAAGTAAAAGATAGATATTACCTGTCTAACTTCCCCCTAGATGGGCTGGATCAGACACTTATAAGGGGAGCATAGTGCTGAGACAAGGTCTACAAGGCCAGAAATGTTAAATTGGCTGTCAGGTACAGGGATATAAGTTCAAGATTAGAAATAAAATATGAAGGCAAATAAAGACAGGAAATGGGGGGAGATGAAGAGTTAAGTAGGACCAAGCTGAGCCAGCCCAGGATTAGGTGAACTGACCTGGACCTCTCCTGTCACTTTCCCAGAACTCCACCTTGATGACTGGTTTTGATGAAATGCTTTACTTAGGATCTGGTGCACACTCTCTTTCACTTCTTAAATAGACATCTGCTTAATTCATGTTTCAAGCAATTTCAAAACAAAAATTTCATACATCAATGCAGGTAGGTAATCCTGGAATGGATTGAAGTTTCCTATTTCTGTCAAAAGCATCATTCTACTTATGCTTGGGCTCAAGATATTACAATTATACTATTAATTCTCTTTCATTAGCCACATCTCCTTTTTCACTAATTTTTGTTTATTTATTTTATTATTTAATTAATTAATTTATTTTTTGAGATGGAGTCTCGCTCTGTTGCCCAGGCTGGAGTGCAGTGGTGTGATCTCGGCTCACTGCAACCTCTGCCTCCTGGGTTCAAGCAATTCTCCTGCCTCAGCCTCCAGAGTAGAGACAGGGTTTCACCACATTGGCCAGGGTGCTCTCAAACTCCTGACCTCAGCTGATCTGCCCGCCTCGACCTCCCAAAGTGCTGGGATTACAGGCATGAGCCACCGTGCCTGGCCTCCATTTTGTTTTTAATGTGATGGAATACATTACATTTTTGAGTATAATATAAGACACTAAAAAGTGTAGAAAACTTATGATGCAGTTATATTACTCAGGCACCAGGCTTGGACCCACCCATGGTCTAGGAAGTTGAGTGGTAACCACCTACCACTAAAGTTTTTCATGCCAAAATGATATTTGTCATAAAATGCTATACAGAAATCTGGAGTTTCAATTTGTTTACTCTTCAAACACTTTAACAGATTCAAAAGTCTGTTGTGGAGAAACCTGTGGACTGGTTGCAAATATCCTTGGAGGCTACCTCTGTGAAAAAGGGTGACTACCCTCTGTCTGGTCAAGAAAAAAAGTCAGCCTTTCAACTTTGACAGTAAAATGTCCAATGCAACTTCTTGTTCAGCTTGTTTCTAAAACATATAAATCTCTTGTTAATCAATAATCCAGCACTCAGTCACTAATTTCAGAATAGAACTATGAATAAGCCGAGACGCAGCATTTCTCAAAGATTGCTTGGAACATCTAATATTTAAGAAAGATAGCTTAATAGGCATGTAAATCTTTTATTTATCTAGGTTCAATAAATTCTATCCCGATATTCAGATAACCAGAAATAAGGTACCAAAGTAATATTGCTTCAACTGTCCTTAGGAATCTCTTTGTTCATGAGAACATCAATTATACACTGAATGATGCAGGATGTGGGAGACACCATTCTGGGTACTTTGGAATATCAGAGGAAAAGGAAACACAAACCATTTAAGATGGCATGTTCTGACTGCAACTTTTAGAGAGGGTTAATAGCAAAAATTTTCATACGTAGAATATTTGTGTATTTTTAAAAATCAGTATTAATATTAATTAACATGTATTTTATAATTGATGTTGAGAAAAAAGAGCAATAGTTCTTATTCTTATTTTTATCCCACAGACTAATTTAATAAATATTTATTGATTGACTTCCATGTATAATAGAAATACGGGGCCGGGCGCGGTGGCTCAAGCCTGTAATCCCAGCACTTTGGGAGGCCGAGACGGGCGGATCACGAGGTCAGGAGATCGAGACCATCCTGGCTAACACGGTGAAACCCCGCCTCTACAAAAAAAAAAAATACAAAAAACTAGCCGGGCGAGGTGGCGGGTGCCTGTAGTCCCAGCTACTCGGGAGGCTGAGGCAGGAGAATGGCGTAAACCCAGGAGGCGGAGCTTGCAGTGAGCTGAGATCCGGCCACTGCACTCCAGCCTGGGCAACAGAGCGAGACTCCGTCTCAAAAAAAAAAAAAAAAAAAAAAAAAAAAGAAATATGATGGGAAACCAGGCAGACATAGTCCCTATCTCGAGTAAAAATATACTAAAGAAATCTTGGGAAGATTACATTTAAAGACATAGCCATACTAAAGCCTTAAAAGCATTTAAAAAATTGTAAAATAATCAATTATAGGTAATGAAGCCTGAAGAAAATAATGGGAAGTTCATTACACCTAAAAACTTAGCCTATCGGAAGCTATTCTTTTTAAGGACATAATTTATCTTTTATCTTTCTGATACTAATATTTATTCTAAAAAGACTGAACAGTACATATAATTCCTTCTTATTGGCAATGATGATGACTTTATTTCTCAAAATACAACAGTTTACTTTTAAAGTCAAATGATAAGAAATCCTTACTAACCCTATTTCTTGTTAAGTCACATAAAATGTAGAACTCTCTGTACATAATTATCTCATCAGATCACCTCTATTTCTCTAATCCTAGTTTTTATTGTGATTTTATATTGTTCATTTTTAGGTTACCTTCTTTACTGTATGTGTTTTCAAACTTGCAAAGACAGTTTTTGGAAGAAGCAAAGCATAGCAAACTTTATTAAAGATGTGCAAACATGTTGAAAATACATTCCACGTATTAGATAGAAATTCTCCATTCCATATTAAGTGTAGTTATTTTCTTAATTCCATATGAAGTGCAGTTATTTCCATATTAAATGTAGTGGCCGCCTACGACATTCACAGAGCAAGCGTATTACTTATGCCCTTTAAGAGCAAGCACCACCCATTATATATGTATGTATATTTTTGTGTGACTGGTGAATAACTCTATTAGGACCAACATCAGTTTTGCACTTTCTCTTTGTTAACAAAGAGACTTGATCATGATTTGGTGACATAGGTTTTGTGACTGGCAGCGCACAGAGGCCAGGGAAGTGTATCATGTACATCGTGTTCGCATTCTCTATATTCATAGCCTTCATTTCAGCCGGGGCTGGACATGTGCTCCAGTTTTTGCCAATGATGACAGAGAAAATCTGATGACACGATTTCTGAAAAACCTTTTTCCTTCTTATAAAAAGTTCATGGAATTTTCAGGCACTGCCTTTCCCCCTACCTTCATTGATTAAGAGGCCATGTCAAAGATATGACATATATTTTGTTATTGCAAGACGTTACCCAAGAAGATGGAAGCCAACAACCTCAGAATGTTGGAGAAAAGTTCAAGATCCCAGATGTCAGTGGGTGGAGGAAATGGGGAGATGTCAAACGTTATAAACTTCCAGTAACAAGAGGAGTTAAGTTCTGGGGATCTAATGTACAGTACGGTGACAATAGTTCATAATAATATATTGGATACTCGAAATTTGTCAAGAGAGTAGATTTTAAGTATTCTTATCACATATGCATAAAAGAAAATTATGTGATGTGACAGATACGTTAATTAGCTTGATTATGGATAACATTTCACAACGAATATGTATATGAAAAAATCATGTTGTACACCTTGAACATATGCAATTTTTATTTGTCGATTATACCTCAATAAAGCTGAAAACAAAATTCTGATGTCATGTCATTTTTAAGAAGCTGAACCAGCACTAGCAATATCTGCTATGGTCTTCTTACTATGTGAAAAAGATAAATTGCTATATATTTTGAAAAGTATTAGTTGGGGTTTTGGTTTATGGCAGCTGAACGTGTTCTTAACTTATGCACTTTCATACCTTTTCATTAGTAGTACTCCATAAATAATTTTTCAAATTGTTCTTTAATCAAGATGTCATGTATGTTACTTGTCACCCTCTCACTCAAGTGATCTAAATTAGTTGCTCACTAATTTTTACCAGAGCTAGTCAGTAGACGTTTTATAACTATTTGCCAGATGAAAATGAATAAAATTTTCATAATACTCATTTATGTTTTCTTGCTACATAAATTTCCTTCTCTTTCCTGTAATCTTGAGGTCAATTTATTTTTCCAGATCATAATTTTGATCATGCCTTTGTTTCTTGTTTATGTATGTTAAAGCCTGCTCCCTAGAGCCCACAGAAATCCAAATTTGTTACTCCATTATTTGAAATCATTCAAAATCTACACTTAATATTTCTTTTCAATCTAATTTCATGTTATTGATTATAATCCAAACAAATGGCTGTCACTTTTTCTTACATAGCTAACCAACTTTGGGGAGGGGATACTAATTATTTTGCTGAAATGACTGACCACTCCTCATTTCTGCCTAGCAATCACTTGTTTCTCTTTTCAGTTCCATCTCAAATTTTATCTCTTCCAGAAAACGTTTCTTCACTCCTCAGTTTAATCTACTTCCACCAAAGTGGAAACAATATTCTCTCACTCTGAACTATGAAACAGTAACTTGTGATTTCCTAACAACTTATGAATGCTGCTGAATATTATAGGTTTCTAAGTACAAGTCTTTCCTACTCTACTATATTTGGGATACTGTCTGTGCTTTTATGAATTTTGTTGCAGTGTAAAACACACAGAGGTAATGTAATATATGTATTGTAATATATATATGCAGAAACTATAAAAATCACAAATATAGAATTTGATGGATATTTAGGCACATGAACACTGTTATATAACTCCCACTTAAATGAAGATATAGAACAAAACCAGTATATCAAGAATCCTTTCTAATGTTTCTTCCCAGTGACCATCCCCTGTGAAAGGTAACCACTCCTTTGATTTCCATCATCATATATTAGTATTGCCTGTTCTTGAACAGTATGTGTTATCATTTGTTATGAATTCTTTTGTGTTTGGCTTCTTGTGTTTATGAGCTGTATTCATGTTGTTCATATGAATTTAGTTTGTTCCCTTTCATGAATATAGTATTTTGTGTGAATGTACCATAATTTTTATCCATACATTTATTTTATTCAAACATAACTTTTATGTTTATTGATAAACATTTGGTATGCTTCCAGTTTTTCACTATTATGAATAATGTTGCTATAATCATTCTTATACAAGTGTTTTGGGAGCCCATTAGATACATTTCCACTGAGTATATATCTGAGTGTAGAATTTGTGGTAATACTGTGCATGTAAGTCCAGATACTCTGCTTTGCAAAGTAAAAAGAAAAAAATTCTCCACTTGCATCACAGATGACTGTATATATGTGGATCTATTTTGGAACTTTCCATTCTGTTTAATTATTTTCTTTGCCTGTTTTTATGCCAAACATCACACTGTTTCAGTAACTATAGCTTTATAATAAATCTGAATGTCTGATAGGATAAATCTTCCATTTTTTTATCTCTTAATTTTCTCTACCATTCTTGTCAATACATTGAAAAGAATATAATTGTTATAAGTACATGGAACTATTTATTACAGATTAACTTAGCAACATTTGGCATTGTTAAAATTGTGAGTTTTCTAATTTATGGAAATAGTATATCCCTTCATTTATTTAGGTCTTCTTACATTTTTGTCATAATTATCTTGTAGTTTTCCATGTTGATGTTTTGCACCTCTTTCCTTAGAATTGTTTTTCTTTTATTTCTTTTACTTGCCTTATTGAACTTGCAAAAAACTCCAAATGATAATAAATTGAAGCAATTATAGCTGGAATCCTTGTCCTGCTCTCTTTCTCAATCTCTGTCATTCATTATTTTATTGCTAATGTGACTTTTGCTGGAGAATTTTTGCAGATATGCTTTATCAGATTTTTTTAGACTACGATTTCTGGTTTAATAACAGTTTTTAACATGAATAGGAAGGATTAACCTTCTAATCCTAAGTATCTGATACAGAAGTTGTGTATCCACAGTAAACAAATGAAAAGCTGGTCAAAATCTATGAAACGACTGTTTTTAGCTATTGAGACAAGTAGTGTTGGGCTGTGATTCCTCATAAAAGGGAAACAAATTAGATTGTCCCTATTGAATTTCCAGACTCCAGTGCAAGGAGGGGAACTGAAGGAGAATAAGGTGGTTACATTCAGTGAGAGCCTGATAGCAGAGTTTGGTTAGACTAAAGCAGCTGAAAATTGTGGAATGTAATATCAGAGAGGAGACTGCCACACAAAGAACTCCAAAAATGTGAGCAATGATCTCCTGTACTCTGCTGTCAAATACTAAGCTGTGCATTAACAATGTTGCTGCATTATATGTAGATGTGGCCAACACCCCAAAATATGGTGCTTCTGTCTCTCCCAAAGCATAGAATGAAGTTGTTCTCTGAAGTCTCCTTATCTACCTAAAGTCTGGACCTGTCAAAAGAAAATAATGACCTCTGGTCACTTCCCTAAATTTTCATTAACTGAACTCTTATCACAGGACGAAAGACTGAAGTCTGGCAACATACCTGGGTGCACTTTTGTCACTAACCACTGTCTCTTCTGTGAGCCCAAAAGACTTCATTCCGGGCCATTGTATGTTCTTTAAGCTCACTGAATTACCCTAACAATCATTTACTACCCCCCTAAAATTACCCACACTTCTCCATTTCACTTTTCCCTAAGAAGGAGAACATGTAACCATTTGTATCCCATTGCATGGTAATCACTCTGTGTTTCTCCCCCAGGTACATTAATAACTTTGTATGTTTTTTCTCCTATCAATCTTCCTTTTTTTTTTTTTCAGTTTGATTTTCAGCAAACCTTCAGAAGGCAAAAGGGAAAGTTTTCCCATGGGCCAACATGGATTGTTTCTGTAATAGTCTGTTCAGGCTTCTACAACAAGATGTCACAGGCTGGGTGACCTAAACCATGAGTCCTCAAACCCCGGCCATGGATCGGTATGGGTCAGTGGCCTGTTAGGAATCAGGCAGGCCACGCAGCAGGAGGTGAGTGGTGGGCAAGTGAGCATTACAGCCTGAGCTACGCCTCCTGTCAGATCAGCAGTGGCATTAGATTCTCATAGGAGCACAAACCCTATTGCTAACTGTACTTGCAAGGGATCTAGGCTGCATTTTCCTTATGAGAATCTAATGCCTGATGATCTGAGGTGGAACAGTTTCATCCCAAAACCATCCTCCACAGTCCCCTTCATGAAAAAAATTGTCTTCCACAAAACTGGTCCCTGGTGCCAAAAAAGTTGGGGACTGTTGGCTTAAACAACAGAAATTGGTTACTCACAGATTTGGAAACTGGGAAGTCCAAGATCAAGGTGCCCACTGATTTGGTTCCTGGTAAGGGCTCTCTTCCTGGTTTGTAGATGGCCATATTTTTACCGTATACTCATATGACCTCAACTTTGTGTGCGAGTAGGGGAGAAAGAAAAAAGTTCTCTGATGCCTCTTCTTATAAGGGCACTTAATCTAATAGGATCAAGACTTCACCTTTATGACTTACAGGCCCTGTCTCCAAAAAGTAGTCATATTAGGGGTTAGATTGTCAACATATAAATCCGGGGAGGGGGATTGGCAGGAGGTCCCAATTTTGTCCACAGGAGTTTCTGTTGTCTGTTTCCCTCCCCTTTCATGTATCTTACTGTACCCGGTAAATTTTGCCTGAACGTCAGAAATTATACATATATAATTGTTATCTCAGGGCCATATTCTCTTCTACCACCAATGATTCATCTTCCTGTAGGAGGCAGCTGGAGTATGAAACAGATTACCTTAAGCAATCAAGACCAATCAGATTTACGGTTGGTTTATTGTGGTCATAAGGCTCAGATGCTCTTTAATTTACCTCCACTCCTAAGACATAGCTCTGCAGAGTCTCTAGCTGGAGACCTAACTCCAGTTATTGTTTGATCAGATACTTGTGTATGCTGAAAACTCTTCTCTCCCTGGCAGCAGCTTTCTGTTTTGCTTCTTAGCCTCTTTCCATGTTCACCTTAAGGAATTAGGATATTTCTCAAAAGAAAATATCCAAAGTGTTCCCTTCTCCCCATCTCTGAAAACTCTGAGACCATTGTCCCCAAGTCTTACTTGTTGTGTCCTAAACAAAAATTATTCGCCAGCCCCATTCAATTACCAAAACCTGCTCAGCTTATCTGTTTTGGTTGTGGTCCTTTGTCCTGTTTTTCAGATTCCCACTTTCCCAAGACCATAACCTGGCAGATTCCCTGAGAGGAAAATGTCGTTTTATCCTTTGTTTTTGATTTTCTGCTTCCTCATTTGCCTTAGCAGCAATATGGTCTTTTCAATTTGATTTTTAAACATTTTATCCAGCTTTTCTAAATGTATTGACTGAAGTATTGGTCTGCCACGAGCTGCTGCATCAGAGCCAGAAGTGAAAATATGACTCTTTGACATGTCACTTAGTACCTAATATATAATAAATGTTAGCTAAATCTAAATAGTGACTGAAAACAAGAATAAATAAATTTAAAAATACCTTTTTATTTAGTAAAGAGACCTTGATCAAAGTGCTGAATCTAGTATTAAATTTTCTTGGAAATTATAACAATGTTCAAACTATCCTATCAACGGTTGTATTTTTTTTTTTTTTTGAGGGGGGCATGGGTGTTATGTCACAGAGGTTATAGCAGAAACAAATTCTGGGGACAGAATATGTAAGAGTATTTCACATTTTCTTCTTCTACCAATGTGATAATTGAGAACTGGAAATATTAGTTAAATTAATGTAAGAATACGTAGAGAAGCTTAAACTTTTCTGCTAGTTACTACAATTTTACAAAAGGACACGAAGTATATTAGGTTAAAATTTCTTAATGTTGGGTTAATTGTAATAAATAAGATTTCTTTAATTTTAGAGCACCTGATTAGCTTTATTTAACATATGAAATGCTAGTCAATGAAAAATTAAAAAGGGTTAATGTTTTGACATGCATATTTCATTATTTAGCCTGATATTTCTAATATTTTCAATGCATATTAATAAAATGAGTTGAGAACTTGGCATTTCTCCTACAAAGAATAAGAAGATAGACAGTACATGAAGGTTATGCCTCCTATTCTAGTTTTCTTCCAATTTAAATTTGGCAAATCTCACAGTTTAATATTTATAGATAAATGATGGACTACAGGTAACTTCTAGCTACTATGGAGTTAACATGATTTTTAGATGCCTATTTAAGGCATGAGAAATGGATAGCATCTAAACCTTAATTTCTTTCTCTTTTTAAAATATATTTATTATTATTATTATTATTTTATTTTTGAGATGGGGTCTTGCTCTGTCACCCAGGCCAGATTGTAGTGGCATGATCTCAGCTGACTGCAACCTCCACCTTCCAGGCTCAAGTGATTCTCCCACTTCAGCCTCTCAAGTAGTTGGGACTATAGGCACATGCCACCACAACCAGCTAATTTTTGAACATTTTATAGAGACAGGGTCTTGCTGTGTTGCCCAGGCTGGCCTCAAACTCTTGAGCTCAATGATCTGCCTGCCTTTGCCTCCCAAACTGGTGGTATTACAGGTGTAAGCTACTGCCCCCAGCCTAAACCTTAATGTTAAATCTACTCTCTCACTTTAGTTTACAACTGGGCCTAAAGAATCAAGATTAAGTATAGAAAAGTTCTGAGGGTCTTTGGTTTGAAGAGACTATAAGTGTAAAAGAAAAATTGCACTGGATAGAGTTAAGAAGACTTTATTCAAGACAACTGCAGCAGGGAAGAGAGATTGAACTTAATCCCAATGAAACAAAAGGCAGGATGAACTAATGAAAAAGAACCAGAGGACTATAGGCTGATGTGGTCCACTGTATTTGCTAATTGATGCTTATGGAAGTTAAGTTCCTAGCCTCCCACCTAGACTGGGAGATAGAGCTCTATCTTCTTTGACGATTACGTTTCAAAGGAATAGTTGCCAGGTCCTTGAAAAAGAAATGCCTGGATTGTAAAACTGGAAAGAGGTTGGCAGAAGATTTAAATCTCAAAAAGTCAGGAACTGATTTACAATAAAAAATTGTCTGAGGTAGGCTGGGTGCAGTGGCTCACTCCTGTAACCCCTGCACTTTGGGAGGCTGTGGCAGGTAGATCACTTGAGGTCAGGAGTTCTAGTCCAGCCTGGCCAACATGATGAAACCTCATTTCTACTAAAAATATAAAACTAGTTGGGCGTGGTGGCAGGAGCCTGTAATCCCAACTACTCTGGAGGTGTAGGTTGCAGTTAGCCAAGACCAAGCCACTGAACTCCAATCTGGGTGACAGAGCAAGACTCCATCTCAAAAATAAATAAATAAATAAATAATTGTCTAAGGTTAATTCTCTGACAAAGCGGATGTCAGGGCCCTAATTTCAAGAAGAAACCTACTTAATGTTTAGTCAAGCTGAGGGGAACATTAAGGCCTTCTTGGTCACAATGTAGCACAAAACCTGTGGGATCCCATATAGAAATTCTGTCTGTCTTTTTTCCTCAGTCCATATTTGAAATAACAACACTATAACACTCCTTTGGTAGTTATATTTTCTCACCTTCTTTACAGAAGAAGAAATCCTTACTTAGAAAAGGTAAGTAACTTGACCCTAATGACCTAGCTGGAAATGACAGGTCTCTGTGAGATTCAAGAGTCTGTTTTCCTAACCATTGTGTTACACAGATGAAGTAGACCTAATTGTGACATCCTTTTCTTCTTTTATGCCCTTTTTATTTATCCTTATGTTGCCTTTATCCAAATTAATTCACTGGGGCAGTCTAACAAATCTAGTTTACATTTCATTAATTATGTGCATGTTAATAACAACTCTTAACCCCAAACATTACCACGGTTCAATGACAAAGGTTATTAAGAAGGATATAAATCCTCTACATGTACTGGATGGCTCCCAAGGAAATAGAGAGAATTGGCATGTTTTACTATCAGTGTTATCAGAGTCATATTGTGGGCAGCTCCCTTCTATCAAGTCAACAAATAAAATAATGGTAACTACCTTTTTTGGTGGATAACATGTTAGCCTCTGTGCTAAGAGATTTGCATAACTTTTTTCAATCAGCTGACCTAGGATCTAGAGAGATAGCAATGTTCTCCATTTTAAAAGTGAGAAACCTGAGTTTTAGAGAAGCTAAGTAACTTGCACAAGGATAAGTCACTTTAGCAATACTCATAGTTATTACAATCTGAATCTGGAATTGAATTTACATTAGCTCATTCCCATGGCTGTGCTCAAGGGCTACCCTCTACTGCTCTGGTTCTGGGCAATATGTCAGCTTCGTCCCTCTTTTCTTTCTGAAGGAGACCACAGAATATCACCCCAAAATATGGCACCCTAGCATGCTTAAGTATTTTGAAATGAAGGCCCTTGGAGATCAGCAGGTGCTAGGAGAGGCTTTTCCCCTATCTGCAGAGGGACTGGGCACACCCACAAAGAAAACAATTACCTTCTGTCCCTTCCCTGAGTTTTCATTAAGTAAACCCATATTGTAGGGAGTGGGGAATGCAACTACACATGGACAAGTTTATTTTATCAGGAGCCACTGTCTATTCCCCTAGACCCATTCAGTTTCCAAACCATTGGTTAGTAGCCAAAGTTACTAACCATTGTCTGAGCATTGGGCCTATTCATTTCCCCTAACATTATTTACTCTACATTTCCTCATCTCCCTTCCCATGTGAAGAAGGGTTTATTAGCATGTGCACTTCATTTGGTTTTGGATAATCATTCTACTGTGATTTATTTTTTACCTACACATGATAAAATAAATTTGTATGCCTTTTTCTCCTATTAATGTGACTTTTGTCCATTTATTTTCAGCAAATCTTCAGACTGCAAAGGGGAAGTCTCCCCCCTTCACTCCTTTGTTTCTTTCCTTTCTTCATTTCCTTCCTTTTATTTTCTGCCTTCCAATTTACCTTGACCAGCTTTTTTTCAATTATCTCACAATCTTGAATAAATCAACATTTAGTAGTTATTTACTTAAGCACTTTTATACTTGAGCAACGTGAATAATGTAATATGTTTGACTTCTTAAATGTAAGGCCTTCCCTTGGGCTTTTACAGTAATTTTAAAAAGAGAAAAAAAAAATTTATAAATGGAAAAAATTTAAATATTTTATGTCACAGGTGTAAATTTATATTAAATTTCAATTAAAATACAACTACTTTCATAGTACATTTCATAAATTTGTGGTAGAGGGCATTGATAATCAAATATATGGGTGTTCAGAAAAGAATACCTCCAAATTTGTCACTTTGGACTCCAAACAGAGCAGCTGAAGAGCAGCAAAGGCAGGGAAAGGGCTTTCTGTGATCTACCCTTAACTGACTAAGGTATGTTCCTCCAGAAGACATACAATTGTCAATCAGGGAAGATTAAATCAGGAAAAGAGACTACAAGTCTGACACCTCCACTGAAAGACTTTAACCACAGCTACCATCAATTCCTCTGAGGGCTGCTTCTGAGAAACTTCATCTGCATAGTAAGACAGCCTTTGTTCCCAGTGCAGTTTCTCCCCTGACCCTCCTGTGGCTTGTCACCATCTCCCCCAGAAAAGCCCCCAGACCCTATTCTTTCTCTTTGGTATAAAACTTCAGTCATTTGAGGGCATAAAGGTATAAAATCTTCAGTCATTGGGTCTTTGAGTCTCATATTTTATGGGATGCCCATGCATGTTGACATAATGAATTTGTTTGCTTTTTTACCTCTTAATCTGTTATTCCAGAAATCTAACTTTCAGTAGGTTAGACGAGTATTTTCTTTCACTCTTGCAAGTGTATTCTTTAAATTGTGCTTTTACATCTTCAATAAAATGCTTAGGAATTCCTACGTCAGTGCTTTTTAAATCTTGGCTAAAGTATTGCCTAAGTAGTTAAAAAAAAAAAAAAAGAAAAATATACTCAAACCCTGCCATGGAGCCACTCTACATTGTCAGGTGTCTGTGATTAAAAACATCCCCATTGCTGATTCTGATATATGCTGGGATTGAGAATCTCTACCCAATTTGTTTTTATTAACATTTTAACACATTGATCAGTTTAGCTTAAAAATGATTTAAGAAGTATTTATTTTGCTTCTGTGCTACATAAATAGCCATGCTAATGTTTCTGGATGTTCACCAAATATTTTCAGTTCTGTCTTCTGGGTATCTGATTGGATTGTACTTCCCAGCTGTCTTGTTGTTGGGAGGAGCAGTGTCTCTGATGAAATTGTACTTCTGGGGCAGAACACTTAATTGCTAGTTTAGTTAGGCCTGTGCTACTGAAAATACACTAGGCAGTGTAGCAGCAGCACCATCACTTGAACTCTTCTTAGAAATGTAGATTTTTCAGGGTCTGCCCAGATGTACTGACTCAGAATCAACATTTTCATAAGATCCCCAGGTGAACTCATGCAAGTTAAAATGTGAGAAGCCTTTCCCTAGAGTTCTAGCTTTCCCTTGTAGTATGGCCAGCAATATTTGAGGTGGTAGCTGATTTCTTGGCCTGGAACTCTGAGTGACTTTTGTAGGCAGGACTCCCTGCCAACCAGCAATGGGCATGTAGCATGAGCTAAACCTTATGTTTTTAGATGTCTGTGTGACTTGCCTTTGTAGCATAACATATCCCATACTGACTAGATACCTTGGATGTACAGGATTTCCTTGCCTTTCTCTTCAAACTCATTTATAAAATATGCAGCACCAAATCTAAACCAAAAATCTGTAACAATGTTCAATTTAAACACAGATTTTTATCACAAAAGGCAGAGATTTAGATTGATACGAAAATAAATTCCAGACCAGGAAGAGATAGGACAGGACAGGAAAGGTTCCTTCAGATTGTTGAAGAAATAGCTGAGTTGAGCCTATAATAAGCCAAGAAGAATGGCTGCCTATGTTTTGGTATGTTAAACTCTTTGGTATTAAAACCAAGGCCAAATGTGTGACCGAGGGGTTGAGGGGATATTTTCACAATTTGTCAGATGGGCAACTCTGTTTACCAAGCAAAGGAAAAAGCAGGTGGATTAAAAAAAAAAGAGAGAGCAGGAAATAGAAGAGAGGAATACAAATAGTAACAAAGGTTTCAAGCTTACCACAGCTTGCTCTTTTATTTCAAACCCAGAAAATAGCTCTGGGCACGTTTGCCTTGATGAATTGGAAAAGTTCCACACATTAAGGCCAGCAACCCTGACATAAGGCCATATCGAGAATGAATACATCTTTTCGATGAAGGGCTAATCTTGTACAAACACATTGCAGGGTGTTTTCAGGTCCTCTAATGACCCCTAGACTCTCTCTCGCACCATATTGTTAATGGAGAAGATATTTGTGTTAAACATTGTGCAGATTAAACTGGTGGATTATTTTCCCTGTATTTAAAAATATCATTGTACCCTGTGGCCAGACCATTCCTAACTGAGAAATACAAAATGCAACTGAATTTTTCTTTGCTTCATTAAAGGAAGCTTGAGAAAATTTAAAGGGACTGTTCAAATTTCTTCCTTAAAATATGCCTATTTCTAGGACACCCTATGATACCAGCGGCTTTAGAATAGGAAGGAGATTATTATAAACTAGAAGACAAATTTATTTAATCATTGTGATATCCATTTATTAAAAAACTGCGTGTATGCTCTCTTTGTACCAGACACTGTATTAGGAGCTGGTGACATAGTGGGATACAAGGACAAAGCCATGCTCTTATGAAGCTTACATTATAGGATAATTCTCTGCCATAAACATAAACCAAACACTTCCACTAGAAATGCTGACCAATGCCTGGATTCTCTGGTAAGATTCATGAGCTCATCCTGCTTGGTAGCATGACATCATTTTATGGTATACTAATTTCTACCTTGCTTGACATATCAATGTGTCTACATTTTTTTAATTACTCAATCTTTTAACAGACCATTTATTTAGCACTTTCTGTCATAAAATTTAATCTTCTGACAGTGCTGCCGTCCCAATGCATCTTTATCAATGCTGTTTCCAAAGAAGTGGGTAAAACAACACAGGGACAAAAGAAATTTGCATATCAGTTCTTGGCTTACACTAAAAATCTATGAAGGATGCCAACTATTGACAATACCCAGGAGGCAGTCCTGGGACCAAACCAAATGGGCCCATTACCAAGAGTGCTGTTAAAATCAAGCTCCAGGCTAGTAGGAAGGAATAATGTATCGATGGAGAAATTAAGCAAGTGGGTCATGTATGGATGATTTGTGGATGGGAGGAAGATAAAGAAAATAGAGATTGGGGTGGAGTGAGCTGAGACAATAAATACATGTGAGTTGGCCAACTGTCCATTTGAAATTAATGTTGCAAAGACTGAGTGTTCATGCATCAAACAAGTTTTGTACACAGTTTTATTAATTCCCCTAGGCCTGGATGTGTCCTTAATGCCATGAAACTAGATTATACAAATTAGCTAGTGCAAGAGATGGGTAGGATTGCATTGCTAAATAATTTGCCAGCATATCCGCAACAACTGTTGCTTCTCTTATAATGTTGTTGAAAGAATCAAAGGAGAAGATATCTATGAAAGTGTTTTACAAATCAGAAAGCACTTTACTTATGAGAAGTGGTGCTATTGTTATTATTACTGTGCTTGTTTTAATGCAACCTAGACACTGAGGTAGCATAGTTTTTATGTCACAAGGTCACTGTTTCCTGGAAAAGCTCATTCTGATTTTGTTGATGCTATCATTCAGATATATTTGTGATAGGTAACTCTGACCTTTCATTGTTCTTAATGCTCTTGCCCTGCTGAGCTAAAATAGGGCAGTGCGCCTTCTGCCCTGCTTCTCAATGAAACTGCACATGTGGGTTATAAATTGAGACCTATTTATGATGAAGAAAACAGGAGGATGAAAATAGAGTGCTTATCAACCTGTCACAATAGGAGGAGGCTGGAAAGTAAAGTGTCATTCTCATGCTATCCTCAGAGGAAGAAAACTGATTTTCCTTTCAACAAATGTCAAAAGGAAAACTTTTAGGCTGTCACGTATGGCCCATATTTCTAGAACCTGGCCCAACTTGGCTACTGTAAGACTTTGTGAACACAGCCATCCAGAGGATGCTGTTTAGAGGGAAGGAGGTAAGATATTACCAGGATAGAATGGTGATACACAAATGCAGGACCAGAGAACAAGAAAGCAGATATACAAGGAAAACAATTATGGTTGTCAAATCACTATGTCAAGTTAACCCATGAATACTTATGCTAACTGGAAATACATAAGGCTACTTCTCTGTCTTTGTGCATCCACACTCCTGCTTACAGACACATGCACTCATACATTCTGTCCTAAATTAGATTTCTCTAGAAGGAGGCCCTGTAAGTAGGATCATGTAAAAGAAGTTTGTCTGGAAAGTGGTCCTAGAAATTACCAATAGTGGAGTAGGAAGAAAAGAAAATCTAATCAAGATATGTTTGTCAGCTGGTCACTGCTGCAGGCAACTGGGACTCTGTATTTTGGCAGCGACTCCATATCTTGCACACTTCTGGACAAAAGTGCAAAACATATATATAATCGCACATGAGGGGCAATTTCTGTTCATCTTTGGTTAAAGGCTATTCTTTTTTTCTTTTTCATGTTTATTATACTTTAAGTTCTGGGATACATGTGCAGAACATGAAGATTTGTTACATAGGGATACATGTGCCATGGTGGTTTGCTACACACATCAACTCATCATCTACATTAGGTATTTCTCCTAATGCTATCCCTCCCCTTGCCCCCCAACCCCCAAGCAAGCCCTGGTGTGTGATGTTCCCCTCCCTGTGTCCATATGTTCTCATTGTTCAATTCCCACTTATGAGAGAGAATATGCAGTGTTTGGTTTTCTGTTCCTGTGTTAGTTTGCTGAGAATGATGGTTTCCAGCTTCATCCATGTCCCTGCAAAGACATGATGTCATTCATTTTTATGGCTGCATAATATTCCATGGTGTATATTTGCCACATTTTCTTTATCCAGTCTAACATTGATGGGCATTTGGCTTGGTTCCAAGTCTTTGCTATTGTGAATAGTGCTGCAATAAACATACGTGTGCATGGGTCTTTATAACAGAATGACTTATAATCCTTTGGGTATATATCAAGTAATGGGATTGCTGGGTCAAATGGTATTTCTAGTTCTAGATCCTTGAGGAATCACCACACTGTCTTCCACAATGGTTGAACTAATTTACACTCCCATCAACAGTGTAAAACCGTTCCTATTTCTCCACAGCCTCTCTAGCATGTTGTTTACTGACTTTTTAGTAATCACCATTCTAACTGGGGTGAGATGATATCTCATTGTGGTTTAGATTTGCATTTCTCTAATGACCAGTGATGATGAGCTTTTGTTCATATGTTTGTTGGCCACATAAATGTCTTTTTTTTGAAAAATGTCAGTTCATATCCTTCTCCCACTTTTTAATGGGGTTGTTTTTTTCTTTTAAATCTTTTTAAGTTCCTTACAGATTCTGGATATTAGCTCTTTTTCAGATGGTTAGATTGCAAAAATTTTCTCCCATTCTGTAGGCTGCCTGTTCACTCTAGTGATAGTTTCTTTTGCTGTGCAGAAGCTCTTTAGTTTAATTAGATCCCATTTGTCAATTTTGGCTTTTGTTGAAATTGCTTTTGGTGTTTTAGTAATGAAGTCTTTGCCCATGCCTATGTCCTGAATGGTATTGCCTAGGTTTTCTTCTAGGATTTTTATGGTTTTAGGTCTTATATTTAAATCTGTAAATCATCTTGAGTTGATTTTTTTTTTTTTAGATGGAGTCTCGCTCTGTCACCCAGGCTTGATGCATATCTCTGCTCACTGCAAGCTCCCCATCCCGGGTTCATGCCATTCTCCTGCCTCAGCCTCCCAAGTAGCTGGGACTACAGGCACCCACCACCATGCCCAACTAATTTTTTGTATTTTTAGTACAGACAGGGTTTCACCGTGTTAGCCAGGATGGTCTTGATCTCCTGACCTTGTGATCTGCCTGCCTCGGCCTCCCAAAGTGCTGGGATTACAGGCATGAGCCACTGCACCTGATCTTTGAGTTGACTTTTGTATAAGGTGTAAGGAAGGGTCCCAGTTTCAGTTTTCTGCGTATGGCTAGCCAGCTTTCCCAATACCATTTATTAAATAGGGTATCCTTTCCCCATTGCTTGTTTTTGTCAAGTTTGTCAAAGATCAGATGGTTGTAGATGTGTGGTGCTATTTCTGAGGCCTCTGCTCTGTTTCGCTGGTCTATATATCTGTTTGGTACCAGTACCATGCTGTTTTGGCTACTGTAGCCTTGTAGTTCAGTTTGAAGTCAGGTAGTGTGATGCCTCCAGCTTTGTTCTTTTTTTCTTAAGATTGTCTTGGCTATATGGGCTCTTTTTTGGTTCCATATGAAATTTAAAGTAGTTTTTTCTAATTCTGTGAAGAAAGTCAATGGCAGCTTGATGGGACTAGCATTGAACCTATAAATTACTTTGGGCTGTATGGCCATTTTCATGATATTGATTTTTCCTACCCGTGAGCACAAAATGTTTTTCCATTTGTTTGTGTCCTCTCTTGTTTCAGTTAAAGGCTATTCTTTGAGATGATAATATCCAGATCCCTTATCCTCTGTCCTCCTGGGTTGGAGATACTCTTGCTATTAGAACAATCTAATTGTGAAGGGCCCTTCATGCTCCTGTATTGGATAGGGAGGCTTTTCCTCTATATTGCTACCTTCCATCCAAGATACATTGTCCAATAGAAATGTAAGCCACAATGCAAGTTATTTAAGTAATTTTTTTCCAACAGATTTTTTTTAAAAAAAATAAATACAAAACAGCTAACATTAAACTAACTTAATACTGCATTTTATTTAAGCCAACATAACTAAAACACTGTTTCAGTATGTAATCAATACAGATATTTTACTTTGTGTTCTGGCAAAGCCTTTAAAACAGATGTGTATTACACAGCGCATTTCAATTCTGACTACTGCATTTCCAGTACTCAATAGCCATGTAAGGCTAGTAGCTATCATACTGGACAGTGAAGACCTGGATCCATCCCACTCTCCATTTGGAATATAGGGAGCTTATGAGTATCCTAATACTTTGGGGGAATGAAAGATGGCATTCCTGCTGAACATTAAGTGAGAGATGTACTAACAATGTTCATGATAACTTATCATCAGTTTTCAAGTTGTCTATATAATAATGCCAAAAATCAGATATACCTGCCCTTTTAAACATCCTCTCTCTTCCAAAACAAAACAAGAAAACAAAAACCAAACCTAGACTTGGTACTACATAAGGATTCACACACAGCTCCAGGAATAAATGTTGAGGAAAACCTTACATTCATTGTAATTACGTTTCCACACTTTGGCAAACTGAGAAGGGAAAATATATGTGTCCTCTCCATGACCTATCTTTCGTATTTACACTCCTATGTAGTCCCCTCTCACATTGTATCAGGATTGGTCTGTGTGAACAGAAGAAAGCATAAGTAATAGTCATTTCTAAGGTCAGATTATAAAAGAAAGCTTCTTGCTGTCTCTCCCACAGCTCATTCTAGGGGAAGCCAGCTGCCATATTGAGAAAACAGTCCTATGGAAAGGGCCATGGAATAAAGAACTGACTTCTGCCAACAACCTCATGAGTGAAACTAGAAGTGGTTCTTCTAGTCCTGGTCAAGTCTTATAGCCTGTGGCTCCAACTGATAGTGACTGCAACTTCATAAGAGACACTGAACCAGACCACCCAATAAGACACTCCAGATTCCAGACTCTCAGAAGTTGTGTGAAATAATCACCCCCAGTTGTTTTAAGCTGCTAAGTTTTGGGATAGTGTGTTAGATAGCAATAAATTGCCAATACAACATCCAAGAAATAAATTACTATGATAAATAAACATGGAGAGTAGATCTCTGTTTATAGACTGAGGTTTGTTAGAGTCCGATTGAAAGGAATGAAGGTGAACCTGAGGTTGGAGGATGAGGCCAGACTGTGACAGGAACAGAGAACAACGTGAAAAACATTCTAGAAAGAAAAATTATATTCCAGAATTTCTTTAAGCAGAACAAAAATACCAAAAAACAAACAAACAAACACTTGTTTTCATTGTTTCCTAGCCTCTTGTAAAAATATACGGTCAGGATTGATTTATTAAAAGGAAGTTTTAGGTCTAGAAATCATCCCAGTGTTATCCAGATCATCAACAATTAAGAGAATAAAAGGAAAATGGAGGAAAAAGTTCTTCCTCATAAGGCTCAGGACATATTCTGAGACTATATAGCAGAGTCAACTGAAAGTGGCATTGTAACCCCTGCCTAGAGCTTCACCTCGTATTAAAGGAGGCTCTGGTTCTCCCTGAGGCCTACATTCCAGAAATGTTAACTGCATTTCTAAAGAATGTTAACTACATTTCTTAGGAAGCCATGCCATTGGACTTAGTGTACAGAATGCTTTATGTGAGCTTCATTAATCTTATTAAATAACATGTTTTTGCCATTCATTGATTAGACATACAAATCATTCATCCCCAGAAGGAACTGCAAAGGAATCTAAAGTCACTCAAAACCCAGGCTTGTGCTGTCTGTGGTTGTCAAGGTAACAAATGTCTGACAATTCCAAGCTACCAGACCTCAGCAGACTATTTCGAAGCCACCATAGGTATTAGCCAGCCTTCCACCTTCCACTTCACATAACAGTTTCCAGAGGCATTCTCAGGAGAACTAATCAAGATATTAAGTTTATCCACAGACAACTAGAGCGCCAACACCCTGTAGCAAGTTAGAAGAAATAAATAGGATATTCTTTATGTTCAACCTTGGATGCTAAGTTCTTCAGCACTGAACCAGAGCCCCCTATGCTATCAGTGCTTATTACAGCAGCTGTATTCAGAGTAATAACTAAAAATAAGTGAACAAAGTCTGGAGATGCTAATTCGACTTGCTCCGTTATATTGAGCACAGCCATGATTATAGATGGTATTATTTCTTAAATGCTTAAGATAGGGCCAGACACAGTTAAATATTACCTCCTGTTTTAAATATTACCCTATGCAAAATGGGTATTCTCATTCTGGTTTCAAAGATGAGAAAATTGAGGCTCAGTGTGTGGTTAAATTCTTACCAAAACCACACAACTACCCAGTGACAGAGCCTTATGTGAACTGAACACTGACTTCAATGGGAGTTCTCATATTCCCTGTGTTTTTTCTCACTACCACTTTGCTTCTTCCTGAAATTGAATCTATCTCTTCCTATTTCCTTTTAAGACCCAATTGATTTCTAAACATTTTCTCCCTATGTCTGCAAAGATGCTATTAAAGACATTTAAGAATTAGTGTGGCATGGGTGAAACCCTGTCTCTACTAAAAAGACAAAAAATTAGCCAGGCATGGTGGCAGGCACCTGTAATCCCAGCTACTCGGGAGGCTGAGGCAGGAGAATGGTGTGAACCCAGAAGGCAGAGCTTGCGGTGAGCCGAGATCATGCCACTGCACTCCAGCCTGGGCGACAGAGCGAGACTCCGTTTCTAAATAAATAAATAAATAGAATTGGTGTGGCATAAGCGTTGAAAAATTAGCATAGATCCCTTATATCTTAGTATGGGAAAAGGTGCCAGAACACACTGAAATGCCACAGGGTGACATTCAGTCTCAGAACTGAAGGGTCCTGAGGGAACCATGGAGAGGAAAGCAGGATTCTCAAGGGCTCAGGACAGTCTTTTTCTATTTTAATAGGGGGTGTGGTCTTATCAGTGCAGGATGGCTGAATGTAAGCACTGACTGCCTGAACAAATGAATCATAGCAAGACAGAATTCTGACCTTATGAACAACCATTTTGCTTCAGAATTCCTATCAGAAAAAAAATGTGGAAGAATTTGTGCATTGTGTGGGAATATATATTTAGTTTCTCACCCAGAAACTGGTCATATTAGTACTAAGAATATAACACAGCTGAAAAGACAGCTAGTGGTTTTAGCTACATAACCTCAGATTCCTCAGAGATGAAAAATTCTGTATTGGATACTAGAAACTTATAAATAAGTTGCCTTCATTGTTAGTTTCTTATGTTGCATGTATTTTTATTTTTATTTATTTATTTTTGAGACAGGGTCTCACTCTGTCACCCAGGCTGGAGTGCAGTAGTGCAATCACGGCTCATTGCAGCCTCGACCTACTGGCTCAAGTGATCCCTCTGCCTCAGCCTCCTGATTAGCTGAGACTACAGGCATATGCCAGCATACCAGGAGAATTTTTGGATTTTTCGTAGAGACAGGGTTTCACCATGTTGCCTAGGCTGGTTTCGAACTCCTGGGCTTAACGGATTCTCCTGCCTTGACCTCCCAAAGTGCTGGGATTATGGGCAGGAGCCACCCCACCCTGCCCTATGTTGCATGTGTTTTTAAAGATAATGTCACATGTATTTCTAAAGATAATATTCACTGAAGAATTTTTTTAAAATAAACAGAATTTGGCCTTTTAAAATGAGTTTCACATTTTGAGAATAAATATATTATATACTACTTTGCTAGTTCAACAAAAGTCAGGTCACTTTGTCAGATCTTTTTTGATAAGCAAGTAGTGCAATAATGCTGCATTTGAGATAGTTGAAAATTACATGGGAAGACGAAAAAGAAGGAGAGAATATTCCAAAGGTCTGCAGTGATATGCACTGAGAAAAGTTTTTGAAACTAAACTATACTCTCAGGCAAATGAACACCATTTCTTGGGGGAGTCCATTAGTGGGGCAAAAAGTATGAGAATCTGTGTCAGTGTATTTCATTAAATAATGCAAATAGAAAGTCCTACATCATTAATAATATCCTAAAAAACCTTTATTAGATCTAACTTACTATTGAAAATATCCTTAAAAACATTTTATGTCTGATTATATAGCTGTGAAAGGATAAACAAGCTGTAAACAGGTGAAATTAACTTAGAAATACCTTTAAATAAAACAATAAAAACCACACTCGCGATTTAGAGATTGATGTGCAATTGAATACATTTTAGTGTCCAACATGAAGCATTTCTCTTGCAGGACTTTGCTGGTTACTAGACATTTCAGGCTGACCAAGGGAATAAAAGTAAGCTTTATTTCTTCTGGGCCCAGTGGTCTCCATTTAATAGAAAAACACCCATTGACAAACAATACTTAACACTATCTTAGGCATATTGCTAACTGATTTCTAAATTTTTAGTTAAGCCATTATTAATTTTAACATTTGAACTACTTTCATACAACAAACCTTATATCATCTTGTCACTGCTGCTACTCCTGCCATTGTAACCAAAGAGCCTTGGATAGCCATGATTGTAATGGAAAATTGCCTTGGACACTGTGGCTGCTAGCTATTATTGTCTCTTCTCATTTTCTTTTCCATGCAACTTTGTGGTCCTCTCACAAAAATACAATTTGTACATCCTTGACCTTTGATCTCAGCCACACACTTGCTTCAGTCGAAGGCATGTGGGCATAGGGACAGTGTGCCAGTTCCTCCAAGTTTAGCTCGTGAGAGGCCTCACCTGCTTCCAATCTGCTTCTTGCGCTCCTGTCACTGCCATGAAAACAACTTCCTCTGCCTGCATCATGGCCCCCAGACTGAGCACACACAGAGAAGAGCTGCCTTAGCAAGCCCAGTCAGCCCCACAGCCATAGTCTAGCTGCCCAGGCAAATCCAGCCTACATGAGCAGACCCAGCACACTTACAAGTGAGAGAAATGAATTCTTGTTGTTAAATGACTCTAACATTTTGCTTGCTTGTTACATAAAACTTCTGGCGATAGTTGACAGATACAATAGAGGCAGCATTTTGGAAGGAATTAATTAGAAGTGGTATGGTAGTGATCCAAATGACCTTATTTTCTTCCTGATATAATATTGCCAGTTTTGCTCTCTGTTCAAATTATGTAAACTTTATTTTATTTATTTATTTATTTATTTATTTTTGAGACAGAGTGTCACTCTGTCGCCCAGGTTGGAGTACAGTGGTGCCATCGTGACTCACCGCAATCTCCACCTCCTGGGTTCAAGCAATTCTCCTGCTTCAACCTCCTGAGTAGCTAGGATTACAGGCACCCACCACCATGTCCAGCTAATTTTTGTGTTTTTAGTAGAGACAAGAGTTTCACCATGTTGGCTAGGCTGGTCTCGAACTCCTGACCTCAGGTGATCCACCCACCTCCCAAATTATGGAAAATTTAAGCTCTTTAAATGACAGTAATAGAAAGGTAACTTAATTCAATATACAAAAGTAAATAAAAATAATTTTAAAACTATAGATTTAATGTTGGTAACCAAATATGTAATAGCTAATTTAACTGATCTTTATTATTGTTTCAGTTTTTTGGGTAATAGAAATACTATCACACTATTTTAAAGAGAAATGTCTAGATTTAAACAGAAAAGACCGCTGGAATTCAGTAATTATAGAGGGCTTCAAAACTTACATATTCATATTCTTCAATTTGATTCTATCAAAATATTTATGCATTTTCTTGAGAGAGTCCATTTGGGGGATAAAAAGTAAGTATAAGTTTCCCTCTTTAAATATTAAATGTATCCAGTTTGCTACAACAATGAAATGATACACCTTATTAATTCACAAGCCTTATTTGTGAAAATCATGGAAATTTGCTTTGGGTCTAAGTATTTTAAATGGTCCTTCTTTCACATTATATTTTGGGTTACACAAACTGTAGCTTTATATATTACATGCAGATGTAGACATGACTCTTCTCAGCACAAGCCTGGAAATAAAGCAAACTGCCAAAAAAAAAAAAAAAAAAAAAGTTTTGTGTCTCAGTTTAAGTTTCTAAAGAAGTAAAACAGCAGAGCTCTCAAATTTCTTCACTGTAGAAAAAGGTTAATGCAGTTCCAGACAGAGGTCAATGCATTGATCAGTGTAGCTTCAAACAAGGAGGCAGGCCTTTTCATAGTGTTTATAATATGTCTCAAAATTATCAAAATGTTGTCCATTTTACTGTGGTTTATAAATTCATCGAGCAAAAATTTCTATTGAAAAATCTTCTGCAGAACAGTAATTGTTGCTAAATAATTCCATGTGTAGCTACATGAGATATATTTATTTTAATGGTATCTAAGAACTTTTGTTTTATAAATGCCATATAAAATACATTAATTTTATGGTTATGATATAAAAATGAAGGACTGTGAACACAATCAGTTGGAACTGAAACTTAATAGAAATCTAAGGATTTATGGGAAGTTAAGACATTTTTCTTCTCCATCTCCCACCTTCTGTCTTTTAGTGACTCTTAGAATGCCACCATTCTGCTTTTTTGCAACTCAGCAAACAAAGGAACCAAACTCTTATCATGAGTTCACATTATTGAAATATCTCTGGATCAGTACCAATGTCTTTCTTTAAAAAACATGTTTCTACACATCTCTTACTATCTCTGCTTTCACTAATCACTTTTTCATTAATTTTTCATTCAACAGCTATTTATTAAACACATACTCTTTGCTAGGCACTGCCTATAAAGCAGTTTACAAAGAAAGACATGGGCTTAGCCCTCTTAGAGTTTACAGTATAATAGAGGAGATAGATGCTAAGTACATATATATGGAGACAAATAACTTCAAATAGCAATTAATGCAGTGAAGACAAAGAAATTGGGTGCTCTGAAAAAGAATTAAAAATCTAAACTTAAAATTTAGATTGTATGCTCAATCTATAAAGAATTAACATTTAAGCTGAGATCTGAAGAATGTAAAAGAACTGGCCGCATGGAGACATTTCCAGGCAGTGGAGAAGGTGCATGCAAGAGTCCTGTGGCAAGAGACAGATCTGTGCTATTCTCTGAAATTCTGAACAGAGTTCCTTCATACCCTCATTTGACTTTTAGGTCATGGTACTTTATATTTTTATTTTCTCTTAATGTATATGTTCTGTTTTCAAAGCTGCTTAAGGGCAAAGTAATTGTTTAGAGCTATTTTTATCATCCACCGTGAAACTACTCTGCTTTCCAGCATCACAAACTAAAATGCCTCCAGAGTTAAGACTGGAGGAAAGTTGATGAAGAATAAGCATTTTATTCTTAATTGGGAGGAGGACATTTTTATTTTCTCACTGAATCAGTCAAGCTTCAGTCAGGAAAACAGAAGTCATTTTATGTATTCTGGGTATAATACAGCTGCTTTGAACCTCACACCCATTCAAGGTCTACCCAAACATCCATCTCGCCTTCCTGGAGATGTTGCTCTTCTTCCTTCTAAATCTGATTCTGATACCCGTCTTTAACAGACCAGAATCTGCATTTCACAGGAAAGTAGATTCTGGGAAATATAGTTCTCAACTTCTCTTCTTCAATGCACCTTTTCCACTTGGCATTTATATTTACCTTTGTAGCTGTTTGTAGGCTTCCGGGCTGCAGTGATGAAAACAATAGTCTGATTCTATCCAGCATGGTGTGATTATGCTTTAATCAACCAAAAACATGCCTACCTTTTTCTCAATGATGCCTATTATGTATTCATATTTGGATAACGTTCTGTTTTTTAATCTCAGTCATAATTTCCCTTTATATCCTGTAACTTGAAGATTAAATTTACAGTATTAATTGCCGTTAACATCTTTAACACACCTTGTAATAGACAGTATGGGAAAGAGAAAGTGGGAAAATGGTTGATGTAAAAATATGCACATAATCAAATAAGCAAGAAAAATACCCTGTTATTTCCCACCACAATCCCTATTTTTCAATTGGTAACATGTCATAATTTCTTCCTCTACTGCCCACTCCATGTTCCCTTTGCCCTGAGCTAGTACCTCAGTGTATTGGGGTTCTTTATATGGTGACCTGAATCATCATTCAAGAAAGATCTGAAGTACAGTCATGCACTGTATAATGATATTTCTGTCAACGATGGACCACATGTGTGAGGGTTGTCCCATAAAATTATAATACTGCATTTTAATGTACCTTTTCTATGATTAGATACATAAATACAAACCATTGCTACTATTGCATGACAATTGCCTACAGTATTAAGTACAGCAGTATGCTGTATAGGTTTGTAGCCCAAGAGCAATAGGCTATATCATATAGCCTAGGTGTATAGTAGGCTATACCATCTAGGTTTGTGTAAGTACATTCTATGATGTTGACACAATGACAAAAACATCTAATAATGAATTTCTCAGAATGCATCCCTGTTGTTAAACAATACACGATTGTGTTACTGTTCTTGCCTAAAGTGGGTTTTTGTATTTAATGTTCTATTAAATGTTATTACTGGACATAACAATACCATGAAGTGTCTTGAGGAAACCTCTGACCTCCAGACCATCTCCTCCATGCCTCTGTTTTGTAGATAATTAGAATCAATTATTCAAGTCAGAATAGTAATCCACTACTTTGCCTATGAGTTTGGTGGCAGAAAAAATTCAGTGACCGGGTGGAATTCTCCGCTTCCAATTCAGTGGAACAATAGTTGTGTCTCCAGATGAAAGCATCATTGTTATTAAGTCCTTTATACAGGCAGAAACTGAAGTTTTGGGGACAAGAAGTGAAAATATTGTGGCTGAGTTATTAGGGGAAATAAAGAGAGAAGCCACTTCCAGTTTTACACCTTTGTTCCAGATCCTCTGTATTCTGAAAGTGGGAAAAATGTCACCATCTAAACATTAGAAGTTGAGAAAGTATGCCTCATCTTGTAGCAGAACATTTCATCTCATGTGGTTACTCAAGTATTGCCATAACTAAACCTTCAATACACTGTCTTGCCTGCTTTCACTAGGCCACTGCTTTAGATGTGATAAAGTCAGTGAATGAATTCCAGGAGTGTAAGTGCATTATCTTATTTCTTTTGTTGTTAAATGAGTACATTGTTCAAAAGCAGTGTTTTGCAGAATACCTTGATTTTAAAAAAGCATTCAGTAAATGCTGGTAGTGGCATTTGAGACAGAGAAGGCAAATCTACATACAGAATAAGAATCCATTCCAGTAAGGATGAACTGCTGCTATGTCCGTGATTGAAGAGGTCCAATGCAATTGACTTGTTCTCATGTGGTCGGTCCTTAACCGCCATGGGGATTAATTCTGTATCAGGAGTCTAGCCTCGGTTTCTGCTATTGGCAGGTAGGCAATGCAACTGTAGTGGTAGCTAGAAAATTCGTGTCAAAGTAAGTTTGTTATGAAAAAAAAATCTCCATCCCTGCTACCACAGTTACTTTGGTCATGAATGCATTAAACATACACAAGCTGGACGTTTTTTTCAACATTGACAGAGGATGTCTTGTGGAAAAAATTCACATAGGATACAGGTATCTTTATTCTCGCTTCCTCTGGCAGGTACATTGACTTCTGTCTTCACCAGTATTCAAATTATGTTTCTTTAAAATGCATACTATTGCCCATAAATAAAAAAATAAATGAAGTTTATTTTTGTGACTTTAGGTTGGTCTTTCTTCTTCCTTATTGTTTTTAAAAATCAATTTTCTTTCCCAGCTTTATTAAGGTACATTTAATAAATAAAAATTGCATATATTTATAGTGCACAGTGTGATGTTTTGATATAAGTATACATTGTGAAATGAAATGATAAAGAAAAAAGTAATGTATCTATCATCTAATACTTATAATTTTGTTGTAGTGAGAACATTTAAGGTCTACTCTCTTGATAATTTCAAGAATGTAGAAACTAGTCATCATGTGTACAATAGCTCTCCAGAACTTATTGCTTTTAATTGAAACTTTTTATCTTTTGGCCAACATCTCCCCAATACCCTTGTAACCACCATTAGACTCTTGGTTTATATAAGGTCAATTTTTAAAAATTCCATGTATAGTGAGATCATACGGTATTGATCTTTCTGTGCATATCTTAGCATAATGTCCTCCAGGTTTATTCATGTTGTCCTAGATGACAGGATTTCCATCTTTTTTTAAGGCTTAATGGTATCCCATTGTGTTTTTTTAATTTTTAATTTTTGTGGGTACACAGTATATATATTTATGGGGTACATGAGATAATTTGGTATAGACATTCAATGCATAATAATCACATCATAGTAATTGGGTATTCATCCCCTCAAACATTTATTTTTTGTGTTACAAGCAAGCCAATTATACTTTTTTTTTTAGCATTTTAAAATGTACAATTAAACTATTAATGACTACAGTCTCCTTATTGTACTGTCAAATACTAGGTGCTATTCATTTTTTTAATACCAAATAACCATCCCCACCTCCCCCTCCTCAACCCTTCTACTACCCTTCCCAGCTCTGTTAACTATCCTTTCATTCCCTGTCTCCATGAGTTCAATTATTTTGCTCTTCAGATACCACAAATAAGTGAGAACATGTAATGTTATGTCTTTCTGTGCATGGCTTATTTCACTTAACATAATGACCTCCAGTTCCATCCATGTTGTTGCAAATGAGACAATTTCATTCTTTTTTACGGCTGACTACTATTCCATTGTGTATATACACATTTTCTATATCCATTCATCTATCTGTTCATGAACATTTAGATTGCTTCCACATCTTGGTTATTACAAATAGTGCTGCAACAAACATGGGAATGCAGATATCTCTTCGAAATACTGATTTCCTTTTTTCATCAGTATATACCAAGCAGTGGGATTGCTGGATCATATGGTAGCTCTATTTTTAGGTTAGGTTTTTGAGGAACCTTCAAACTGTTCTCTATAGTGGTTATAGTGTACAATGGTTTCCTTTTCTCCACATCCTTGTCAGCATTTGTTATTGCCTGCTTTTTGGATATAAAACATTTTAACTGGGGTGAGATGATACCTCATTGTAGTTTTGATTTGCATTTCTCTGAGTTTCAGTGATGTTGAGCACCTTATCATATGCCTGTCTGCCTGTCTTCTTTAGAGAAACATCTATTCAAGTATTTTGCCTATTTAAAAAATCAGATTATTAGTTTTCTTCTATAGAGTTGTTTGAGCTCCTTATATATTTTAGTTATTAACCCCTTGTCAAATGAGAAGTTTGCAAATATTTTTCTCCCATTGTGTGTGTTTTCTCTTCAATGATAATTGTTTCCTTTGCTGTGCAGAAGCTTTTTAACTGAATGTGATCTTATTTCTCAGTTTTTGCTTTGGTTGCTTGTGCTTGTGGGGTATTAACTTAAGACATTTTTTTCCCTCAGATCAATGTCCTGGAGAGTTTCCACACTGTTTTCCTGTAGTCATTTCATAGTGGGAGGTATAAGATTTAAGACTTTAATTCGTTTTTATTTTTGTGTGTGTGTACGGTGAGAGACAAGAGTCTAGTTTCATTCCTCTGCATACGGGATATCCAGTTTTCCCAGAACCATTTATTGAAGATACTGTTTTCTCCTCACTGTATGTTCTTGGCATTTTTGTTGAAAATGAGTTCACTGTAGGTGTATGTGAATTTGTATTTTTAATTTCAATTTCATGTATCTCTTCTCTGATTCTTACTTATATTCTTCTTCTAAGTTTGGTTTGCTCTTTCTTTTCTAGTTCTTTGATATGCATCACTAGGTTATTTATTTGAAGATTTTCTTTTTTTCAACAAGGGTACTTACAGCTATAAACTTTTCTTAGTGCTGCTTTCACTGTATCTCATAGGTTTTGGTATGTTGTGTTTCCAGTTTCATTTATTTCAAGAAATTTTCCTTTTGTAGATAAGAAATATTGTATTTATTTCTTTCTTTAACTTTTAAGTTCAGGGGTACAAGTGCAGATTTGTTACATAGGTAAACCTGTGTCATAGAGGTTTGTTACACAGATTATTTCATCACCCAGGTATTAAGCCTAATACTCATTACTTATTTTTCTTAATGATCTCCCCCTTCCCATCTTTTGTCCTTCAAAAGGCCCCAATGTGTGTTGGTCCCTCTATGTGGATCTTTTAGCTTCCACTTACAGGTGAGAATATGTGGCATTTGGTTTTCTGTTCCTGGGTTCATTTGCTAAGGATATTGGCCTTCAGCTCCATCCATGTCTTTGTGAAGGATATGATCTTGTTCTTCTTTATGGCTGCATAGTATTCCATGGTGTATATGTACCACATTTTCTTTATCCAGTCTATCATTGATGAGAATTTAGGCTGATTCTATGTCTTTGCTATTGTGCATGGTGCTGCAGTGAAAATATGCATATGTGTGTCTAAATACCATGCAACCCAGCAATCCCATTACTAGGTATATACCCAAAGAAATATAAATCATTCTATTATAAAGACACATTCACACTATGTTCACTGCAGCATTATTCACAATAGCAAAGAAATTTCTCAATTTTCTTCTTCATTTCTTCACTGACCCACTGGTCATTCAGAAGCACATTGTTTAATTTCCATTTTTTTAATGGTTTCCAAAATTCCTTTTGTTATTGAATTCTAGTTTTATTTTATTGTTACAGAGATGATGTTTGATATTATTTTAATTTTTTGAAGGTTTAGGGTGTGTTTCGTGACCTAACATATGGTCTATCCTTAAGAATGATCCATATGCTGAGAAGAATGTGTATTCTGCAGCTGTTGGATGAAATGTTCTGTAAATATTGATTACGTCCATTTCATCTGTAGTGCAGATTAAATCTGACGTTTGTTGATTTTCTGTCTGAGAGATCTGTCCAATGATTAAAGTTGGGTGTTGAAGGCTCTGGCTATAATTGTATTGAGGTCTATATCTCCCTTTACCTCTAATAATATTTGCTTTATTTATCTGGGTGCTCTAGTGTTCAGTGATATATGTTTATAATCATTATATTCTCTTGCTGTGTTGACCCCTATATCATTTTATAATGACCTTCTTTGTCTCTTCTGGCAGTTTTTGTCTTAAAATCTATTTTGTCTGATGTAAGTGTAGCTACTCTTGCTCTTCTTTGCTGACGTTGTCATGAAATATATTTTTTATCCCTTTATTTTTAGTCTATATGTATCTTTATAGGTGATGTGTGTTTCTTGTAGGTAACAGATCGATGGGTCTTGGTTTTTCATCCCTTCAGTTACTCTACATCTTTTGATTGGGGAGTTTAGTCCACTTACATTCAATGTTGTTAAAATTCGTAAGTAGGGGCTTACTCCTGCCATTTTGATGTTTGCTTTCTGGTTGCTTTGCAGTCTTCTCTTTCCTTCTTTCTTCCTTCCTATCTATCTTTTAGTGAGGGTGAGGGTGATTTTCTTGATTCAAATATTTTAGCTTCTTGATTTTTATTTTTTTGTGTATCTGTTGCATGCTTTTTGATTTGAGGTTACCAAGAGGTTTGCAAATACTATGTTAAACTCGTAATTTTAAAGTGATGACAAAACTTAACTCCAATTGCATATAGAAACAAGGAAGCAGACACACAAAAAGAAAACTAATAAAAACTCTAAACTTTAACTTCATCTCCTGCTTTTTAACATTTTACTGTTTATCTTTATGTCTAATTGCCTATGCCTTGAAAAGTCATTGTAGTTATTGTTTATGAATGGTTCATCATTTAGTCTTTCTACTTAAGAAAAGAGTAGTTTACACACCATCATTGCAGTGTTACACTATTCTGTGTTTTTCTATGTTTACTATTATCAGTGAGTTTTCAACCTTCAGATGGTTTCTTCTTGTTCATTAACCTCTTTTTATTTCAGACTTTTTAGCATTTCTTGTAGGACAAGTCTGGTATTGATGAAATCCCTTAGCTTTTGTTTGTCCAGATTTATTTCTTCTTCACAAATGGAACATATTTTCACTAGATATACTATTCAAGTGGTTTTTTTTTTTTTTTTTTTTTTTTTTTTTTCCCCCCTTTAGCACTTTAAATATGTCATGTCACTCTTTCCTGGCCTGTAAGATTTCCACTGAAAAGTGTGCTGCCAGATGTATTGGAGATCCATTGTATGTTATTTCTTACATTTTCACTTGATGCTTTTAGGATCCTTTCTTTGTCCCTAGCCTTTGGAAGTTTGATTATTAAATGTCTTGAGGTAGTCTACTTTGGGTTAAATTTGCTTGGTGTTCCACAACTCTTTTGTTCTTGAATAATGATGTTTCTTTACAGGTTTGAGCAGCCCTTTGATATTATTCCTTTAAAAAAACTTCTGCCAGGTACACTGGCTCACACCTGTAATCTCAGCACTTTGGGACGTTGAGGCGGGTGGATCACCTGAGGTCAGGAGTTCGAGACCAGCCTGGTCAACATGGTGAAACCCTGTTTCTACTAAAAACACAAACATTAGCTGGGCATAGTCATGGGCGCCTGTAATCCCAGTTACTCAGGAGGCTGAGGCAGTAGAATTGAACCCAGGAGGCAGAGGTTGCAGTGAGCCGAGATTGTGTCATTACACTCTAGCCTGTGTGACAGAGCAAGACTCAAACAAACAAAACAAAAAGTTCTACCCCTACCTCATTATCTACCTCCTCTTAGTTTGCCCTTTTGAGGTTTTTTCTTATAAGTGTATTCATTGTATTTTGTTTTCTTTTATATCCTCTGACTGTGTATTTTTAAATACCCTGGTTTTGAGCTCACTAATTTCTTCTTCTGTTTGATTGATTCTGCTATTAGGAGACTCTGACCCTTTCTTCAATATGTCCATTGCGTTTTCTAACTCTAGGATTTCTGCTTGTTTCTGAGTCTTTTTGTTAAATCTATCAGATCGAATTCTGAATTTTTTCTTTGTGTTATCTTGAATTTCCTTGAGTTCCCTCAACATGGCTATTTTGAATTCTCCATCTGAAAGGACATATATCTCTTTCTCCAGGATTACTCCCTATTGTCTTATATAGTTCATTTGATGAGGCCATATTTTTCTGGGTGGTGTTGATGCTTGTAGATGTTTGTTGGTGTCTGGGCATTGAAGAGTTATATATTTATTACAGTCTTCACAGTCTGGGCTTATTTGTACCTGTCTTTCTTGGGAAGGCTTTGCAGGTATTCAAAGAGACTTGGGCCTCAAGCCTATTAATGATGTGGTGGCTTTTGCAGACTCAAGGAGGTATCCTCTTGGTGGTCTTAGATAAGATCCAGAATAATCTCTGGATTACCTTCATGTAACACTTCATATAACTCTTCAATGCCCAGACACCAAAAATGTAAGGGAAAAATAAAATGGTAATCTCTGGATTACCTTCCTGATAATCCTGGTAATCCAGAGATTACCATTTTCTTTTTCCCTTACATTTTTTGGTTTTTCCTTACTTTTTCCCAAACAAATGATGTCTCTCTCTCTGTGCTCATCCACATAGAGCTGGGAGTGTTATGATGCAAGCACTCCTGTGGTTACCACCACTGGGACTGTGCTGGGTCAGACTTGAAGCCAAAAGAGCACTGGGTCTTGCCCAAGGCCCTCGCCTTCAGGATGGCAAGTTCTTCCAGGCCCTTTGGCATGTCCAGAGACGCTGTCTGGGAGCAAAGACACAGAGCCCAAAACCTTAGCAGTTTACGTGATGTTGTATTCTACTGCAGCTAAGCTGGCACCCACACCACAATACAAAGTCCTTCCTACTCTTCTCTCTCCTCTCCACAGGCAGAGATGCCTCTCCCCATGGCCACCACCACCACTGGTCCATGGGGGTTTTGCCAGGTCACCATGATGTTCGCTTACAGCCCAAGGGCTCTTCTGTCAGTCTGTGGTCAATGCTGCCAGGCCTGGAACTCACCTGTAAGGTAGTGGGATCCCCTCTGGCCCAGGTAAGGTTCAGAACTCATGTTCAAGATCCTAGGCCTGAATGTGGGTACTCCAAGATCATGACTATTGTTCTACCTTACTGTGGCTAAGCTGGTTCTTAAGGTGCAAGACAAAGTTCCCTTTACTTTTCTCTCCACTTTTCTTAAGCAAGAGTTTTTCACCATAGCCCCCACAGCTGGGAATGTGCTGGATCACCCATGAAGCCAGCATGTCTCAGAGCCCAAGGCCTACAGCATACATCTTGGGAATTGCTGCTAATTATTCAGGGCCCAAGGGCTCTTAAGTCAGCAGGTGATGAATCCTGCCAGGACTGGGTTCTTCCCTTCAAGGCAGTGGATTTTTTTTTTTTTTCCCCAGAGTGTGTCTAGAAATGTCATATAGGAGTTAGTGCCTGGAATAGAGGCCTCACAGCTCAGCCCAGTGCCCTATCCCACTGTGGCTGAGCTGGTATTCAAGATGCAAGTCAAGGTCTTCTTTACTCTTCACTCCCCTCTCCTTAAGTAGAAGTAAGGAGTCACTTTCATTGCTACAAGCTGTACTGCCTGGGGTTGGGAGAGTGATGGCCCCATACTCCCTTAAGCCTTAGCAGCTTCTGTCTCGCTAGGTCATGTGCCACTCTAGTCCACTGGCTCTAAGCCCAGTCTAGCATGAGGAATTGCCTAGAAATTGCAATCCATGTGTCCTAGGCTTCCTTTCAAGTTTACCTAGGAACCCAGATCACTTCAATCCACAGTAGCAAGGCTTACTGAGAAACTCAAGTTCCAACCATTGGGATGAGCGATTCCCTTGTGGCTAGGGCTGGTCCAAATGCTTTCTCTGTTCATGGGTGCTGGCTGACCTCTGCACAGCTTTATTCTCTGCTGTGACAGAGCAGCACTGAGTTCAATGTAAAGTACCCAAATCACTGGTCTCTCCCTCCCCAAAGTGTACAGATTCTCTCTCCATGCCAAATGGCAGCTGCTGATAAGGGAGAGGTGGTGTTGGAGATTCAAGATTGTCTTTCCATTCCTCTTCAATGCTTCTTTTAGTGATATGAAGTAAAAAATGAGGTACTGTGATTGCTTGCCTGATTTTTTGTTCTTGTGATGGTGCTTTTCTGTGTGCACAGATGTTAAAATTTGGTGTTACTACAGTGGGGTGCAGGGGTGTATACAATGGTGAAGGTTTCTATTCTCCCAGCTTGCTCCACCCCTCCATTGTGTTTAAAACCTTCAATGTATATAAAACCACATTTTCTTTATCCATGTGTCCATCAGTGGACACTTAAGTTGATTCCATGTCTTGGCTACTGTGAATAATACTGCAATAAACCTGGGAGTGCAAACATCTCTTTGAAAAACTGACTTCATTTATTTTGGATATATATCTGTAAATGGGTTTCTTGAATCATATGGTAGTCCCATTTTTTATTCTTTGAGGAACCTCTGTCCTGTTTTCCATAATGACAGCACCCCTTTACATTTCCAACAACAGTATACGAGAGTTTCTCTTTCTTCACATCCTTGCCAACACTTATCTTTTGTCTTATTGATAATAGCCATTTTAGCATGTGTGAGGTGACGTATCTCTGTGGTTTTAGTTTACATTTCCTAATGATTAATAATGTTGAACAGTTTTAATACACTTTTTAGCCATTTGAATGTCTTCCTTTGAGCAATTTCTATTCAGATCCTATGCCCATTTTTTAAATTGGCTTTTGTTTTGCTATTGTTTGAGCTTCTTATGTATGTTAGATATTACCTCCATATCAGATGTACATTTTGAAAATATTTTCTCTCATCCTGTAGGTAGTCTCTTCCCTCTGTTGATTGTGTCCTTTGCTGTGTAGAAGTTTTTCAGTTTGATGCAATCCCATTGCCTATTTTTTTTTTTTGACTGTGCTTTTAGAGTAATATCCCCAAATCCCTTACCCAGACTCACGTATTAAAGCAATTTCTTGTGTCTTCTTTTAGTAGTTTTATACTTTTAGGTCTTATATTTAAGTCTTTAAACCATTTTGAGTTGATTTTTGTATGTTGTATGAGATATGGTCCAATTTTGTTCTTCCCCAGCATGACTTATTGAAAAGACTGTTCCTTTTCCATTGTGTGTTCTTGGCACCTTTGTCAAAGTGAAATTAATAGTACATGTGTAGGTTTATTTCCAGGCTTTCCATTCTGTTCCGTTAGTCCATGTGTCTGTTTTTATGCCAATACCATGCTGTTTTTATTATTACAGCCCTGTATTATATTTTAAAATTAAGTAGTTTGGTGCTTCCAGGTTTATTTTGGCTCAGCTTTCTTTGGCTATCTGGGGTTTTTTACAGTTTTATATAGATTTTTGAATTGATTTTTCTATTTATGTGAAAAATGTTACTGAAAATTTCATAGGAATTGCATTAAATATGTAGGTCACTTTGGGTAGTATGAACATTTTAACAATATTAATTTTTACAATCCATGAACATAGAATATATTTTCATTTACTTGTTTCATTTCCTTTTTTTTTTTTTTTTTTTTTTTGTTGTTGTTGAGATGGAGTCTCGTTCTGTCACCCAAGTTGGATCCAATGGTGCAATCTCAGCTCACTGCGACCTTCACTACATGGGTTCAAGCAATTATCCTGCCTCAACCTCCTGAGTCACTGGGATTACAGGCGCCCGCCATCACACCCAGCTAATCTTTTGTGTTTTTAGTAGACATGGGGTTTAACCATGTTGGCCAGGCTGGCTGCAAACTCCTGACCTCAAGTGACTCACCCTCCTCAGCCTCCCAAATTTCTGCGATTTAAAGGCATGAGCCACTGCACCCAGCTTTCTTCCTTTTTTTAGCCACAAATTGATTTTGGACAACATTTTTGGCCATTTGTTGGATTATATAAGGAATGAATTTTTATTTCATTGTTCTTTGCATACCTGAGTGAAGCTTTTATACTGCAATTATCTAATTTAATGCTGTCTCAGCATATCATTCACGCCTATCTGTCAACCAGGCCATTTTGTTCTCTTTCACAATCAGATAGTGATATGGAGGTGAAGCCATAATGTGGGGGTTGATGGAGACATGTTAATGCAGTAGTATGTGCTACTGAAGATTAAACTATGTGTTTTAAAACTTATGTGCTTATGTACAACTTGAACCACATTTACACACACACACATCACACTTGGCCCTTGAACAAATAGGAGTTTAGGGGTACTGACCCTCCCAACACAATTGAAAAATCCCTGTGTAACTTTTAACACCCCCCACATTTACCAATAACCAACTGTTGACTGGAAGCTTTACCAATAACACAAAGTCAACAAATATTTTGTATGTTACATGCATTATATACTATGTTCTCACAATAAAGTAAGCTAGATAAAAGAAACTGTTAAGAAAGAGAAAATTTATTTACTTCATTAAGTGGAAGTGGATCATTTTAAAAGCCTTCATCCTTATCTTCATGTTGAGCAGGCTGCAGAGGAGGAGGAAAAGGAGGGGTTGTTCTTGCTTTCTGGGGCTGACAACAGTAGAAAAGGTGAAGGAAGTAGAAGGGGAGGCAGGAAAGACAGGCACACTTGATGTAACTTTACAGAAAGACATTACAATTTCTGTCTGGCTTTTTCTTTCCTTTTGTCTTTCCATTTCTGTAAAAATGTTTCTATATGGTACCAATCTTTCATCCACTGTTTGCTTTCATTTCATTGCCTGTATCATAGAAGGGTCCATGCCATAAAAGAAGTCTAAAGCAATCTTGACTAATCAAAATACTTCTTACAAATTGTCTAATGTCAATTTGTTTTCTGTCACTCCTTTTTCTACATCTTCCTCACCATTTGGCACTGGTTCAGAGGCACTCATCTCTATCAAGTCATCCACTATTAATTTCTCTGGTGTGGATTTTATTAGCTCTTGAATTTTCTCCAAGGCTCATGTCTTAAAACTCTTCACCACCCTCTTTTTGTTGTTGTCATTTTCACAATTTCTTTCATGATTTCCTTGACTTGCTTTGTTGTAAATCCTGGAAAGTCATGCACAACATCTGGACACAGTGTCCTTCTGCAGAAATTTATTGTGTCAGGCTTGCTGATTTTCACAGCTTTTTCTCTAACCACAATGGCAATTTCAATGGTGCAATCCTTCTAGACTTTTATGATGTTCTCTCAGATATCTCTTCCAGAGCATTGATGATCCTTTCCATAGAGTACCATGTGTAATGAGTCTTAAAGGTCCTTATGGATCCCTCATCTGGAGGCTGAATTAAAGATGTCACATAAGGGGTAAAGTAGATTACTTTAATGCCTTCAGTGCTGAACTTATGGAGTCCTGGGTGGTCAGGGGCATTCTTCAACATGAAAAGAACTTAAGAATGCAGACCCTCACTAGTAAGGTCCTTCCAGACTTCAAGGACAAAGCATCAATAGAACTAATCCAGGAAACAGATTGGTCTTATTTTCCAGGCCTTGTTTTACAGTAAAAATATTGGTAGCTGGTGTTAGATAAGGGCAGTCCTGGTCATAAACCTAACTGCATTTGCACAAAACAGTAGAATTGGTCTATCCTTTCCTGCCTTAAATTCTGGTGCTTGTATCTCTTACTTACTAATAAATGTCCTTTGTGGTATTGTTTTCCAAAACAGGACATTTTCATCTTATTAAAAATCCATCCAGGCAGATCTCCTTTCTCTTCAGTGACTTTTTTTCATTTGGGAAGTTATCTGTTGCCTCTTGGTCAGCAGAAACTGCTTCTCTGTTATTTTGACATTTTTTTAATCCAAATTTCTTTCTAAAATTATCAAACTATCCTTTGCTGTTGTTAAATTCTTCAGCTTAGATTCTTTACTTTCTTTTTGCTTTAAATTGTCATATAATGACTTCACATTTTTCAAAACATTTCAAACATTCTATAGATATGCCTTTCCTATAGTAATTTTTCCCCAACGTAAAGGTTGTATTTCCAATGCAAAATAAAAAAGGTAATCACAATATACAAGGTTTCTGCACTTGCTGGTATAGTTACAGCTATGAATTCATAAATGCTCTTTTTTTCTTTTTAATGGTCCTTAGGCTGGATTTATTTATCTTAAAATGGTGGGCCACTCCTGCTGCAAACCTCAATCTACAATACATATTAAGCAATTCAACATTTTAAATTTTTTATTTTTTTATTTTTTTTATTTTTTTTGAAATGGAGTCTCGCTGTGTCCTCCAGGCTGGAGTGCAGTGGCGTGATCTCAGCTCACTGCAAGCTCCACCTCCCAGGTTCACGGCATTCTCCTGCCTCAGCCTCCCGAGTAGTTGGGACTACAGGCACCCGCCACCACACCCAGCTAATTTTTTGTATTTTTAGTAGAGACGGGGTTTCATCATGTTAGCCAGGATGGTCGCGATCTCCTGCCCTCGTGATCCTCCCACCTTGGCCTCCCAAAGTGCTGGGATTACAGGAGTGAGCCACTGCGCCTGGCCTCAATTCAATATTTTTAAATACTGCCATGACTTTGCTTCCTGGGACCACTTCTAGCATCACTAATGGCATTTTGTAAGGGTCTCACATTGTTATTCAGGGTTTACGATTTTGCACCAAACACAGTGAAAAACATGTGACAGCCATGAGATCTTAGTTTTTACTTCAATGTGCGATGTGCAATTTTCTAGAGAGAGGATCTGTTCCACACAGGCATGATTAATGTCAGACAGCATTTTAAGCAGATATTTGCAACACTTGAGGTCACCACAATAGCAACATGATGTGGCTACAAAATTATTACAGTAGTACCATATGTACTACAGTTAATTTTATGTAGTTATAATTTAGTATGACATACTCATGTTTGTATTTTTCTGGACTGTGAGTGGCATCGTGTATGGTCTATAAGTGTGTTTATAAGCTTTGATAAATTTTGACTTTTTACAATAGATATATGTATATTTCATGGTAGTAAATTACCAAATTTACTAGTAACTACATATATTTCATGCACATGTGACATGTCTAAATCTTATGTATTTCTCAGCTATGCAGTTAATCTGCAAGTTTCATGAAATTGTCTCAAACCTCCAACAAGTTTTAAATATATTTGTTGAAAAATATTCACATATAAGTTGACCCATGCAATTCAAACCTGTGTTGTCCAGGGGTCACCTCTCTCCATATATGTAACTATAAAATTATATATACAATATAAAGTTATAAATATTATACACACACACACACATACATATATATAACTTTCAATTGATGATTGCTACTTTGCATTCCTGTAGATTCACCTGCTAAATTATAAGCACACTGGGTTACATGTATCACATTTTTAGAAATTCAGTACACAGTAGGGTTCAGTAGCAGGCCAGGAAATGTTTCTCTAAAGGAGAGTATTTTTCCGCATAAGAGAACATAACTTTTCTCCCAAACTCTAGGAAACTGCATTGTGCTGTGATTGCATTAGGACTAACCAGAAGTTCCAATCAGCATTTATAAGCAAGTACCAGGGATAGGGAACTTCAAGCACTATTTAATCTATTGGATGATACTGCCCAAATGGGAAATTTTAATAACAAATTAGACTGGTTGCAAAGCCTTGTTCTGTTCTGAGACCCACTCAAAACCGACTTCAGTTAAAACTACAGAATTATGAGTTATTTTATAAAATGGTTGAAGGAAGAAACCCAAATATACCATATATTGCCTTCGAAATACAGAAAGACCTGCTAGGTTTTGTGCCTTTATGTTGGTGGTAGATGATATAAAAAGAAAGAATTTTTTTTTTTTTTTAATTTTTGAGATGACATTGACAAGCCTCTGTTCAATAGACTACTAGAAACTTACTAAAGTGTCAGTCTTGGATTTTTCAAGCTGTTTCTCTCTCACATTCTAGTGTGCAGGTGTCTTAATAAAGCAATTATATAGTCGCTACCTGTTGTTAACCAAGTAGATAAAACTACCTTTGCTAAGTCAATTATAGTGCTAGATTCTCCTCCTGCAAGTCATTCTCACTCCTTCTTTTCTCCCAACCCTAGCAAAGCTTCCAGGATTTACTTTATAAGAATATTGGGTGTCCTAAAAATGAAAACAAAAAGCACTCCACTTCTTTTCCAGTTAATTCAATGCTTGTCTGTTTGTACATGGCTATTCAAGGCAGTTTCTTCTCGCCATAAAAATTTGCCTAAATAAATTTATGAAGTTGAAATAGATTTGGAAATTTTTCCAAATTTATTAATAATTTCAAATTGTTACTGAAATGTAAAAACAAATAGAAATAGCTTATTTTTTATTAGAAACTTCTATTTTCTATTGAAGGGGCTCATATAATTAAAGCAAGAGTTAATATTTACCAAGTTTTTGAAGGAAAGAGAAGAAAAAAGATACTGTGCTAAGAACAATAGGTATGGGTAATTATGTGACATAAGGGGGCATGGCCTGAGATTGTAGATTAGTAGCAAGGACAGTTTTTTCCTTGCATTCTTTAAATGTTATTTAAATAGATGCCCTCTAAATGTCTGCCCTCATCATTTTCCTTACCCCCACCCATTACCACATATTCAAGCCAAATAAACCAATATTCATTATTCCTAATAGAATATAATCTGGGAATGCTGAAAACTGAAACAAAACAAACCTCAAATTATTGCAACACAGATTATTGGTCATGCCTAGCAACATCTACAAATGAGTCTCTTGGAAGATGCGAAAAGAATAGGTACAGAACAACATTTTGGGTTGACACAGTTGACATTTAAATGAAATGTCTCTGGTCTCAAAGAGTAACACTAGTGACGTAAAAGCCAGGAGGCCAGGACTACAGCTAGCTGGACTGAGAATCAGTTTTCTAGAACAAAACCCAATGTATATAGGAAACAAGTCTGGAAAGCTGCTTTGCTGATGGTTAGAAGGCCAATTTATGAGAGGAGGTACCAAAGGAGGGCAAGGTACCAGCATTTAATGCAGCAAGCTAAAAAGGAAATCAGACTTTTGGGGTGAACCATAGAAAGTGAATCTCTATGGGGTAACATTCATTTATTCTTTCACTCAACAAACCACAGGTAAGCACGAATTGTGTTCCAGGTTCTGTTGTGTGCCTCAACACAGTGAGTACAAGACACAAACTGATCCTCAGACCAGGTGGATTGCCATGCAGCAATTTTTTTTTTTATTTCCTTCTGTCTATGGGATATTCTGGACCCAAAGGCAGGTTAAAAAAAAATTCAACCAACTAGAATAAAGAGCTTTTGTTATTAAAATTGTACAAATCAAAGAAGGAAATAAGAGTACTCTTAGATATCCCCTTGACCCCCTCAATAGGTACCTAATTTTGAGATATGAACAATAACATGTATAAAGTACTGGTGCAAAATTTAGCTTACAGTAGGTTGACAAAGTACGTGAATTCACTTCCATTCTATTCTGTTCCCTGGTTTTACATATCTGCAGAAAAGTAGACTCAGTGTGCAAAAATACACTTAGGTGTGTTTTTTTTTCCTACAATGTTTGAATTCTTTAAATCAGGAAATCATTTGTAGTGCAGATTGAGAATTTGCAAAGGAGCTTCTAAAATGTTGTTCTTTCTCTTTGAGTTCTGTTTCAGTAGGCAGCTTGACTAGATGTCACTCTTGCTTTAAAACCACCTCTCAGATGTTTCTTTTAAACTAATTAGACAGTAACGTAACTTCTATCTAACAAGAGTTAACAACATAATTAAGAATTATCTCAGCGTATAAACTTCTTTAAGGGGAAACTGTGTAACTTTTGAGAAACACAGATACATACATACTTACATATGCAAACCACCTTAAGGCTACTAGGAAATCTAATGACTCAAGTTAAATTGTCTCAAATGTCTAACATCTGCATGTAAGGAACCTGGTTTAAACTGTGTATATAACACCTAGACAAATGGCAGAAAACCAAAAATATAATAATAATAGTAATAACAATAATAATAAAAAGTATTCTGTAAATGACTAAGGTTACTATTCCCTCTACTGGTGTTATATTATTAGCTTATTTACTTTAAAGTGATTTTATATAGATGCTCATTTGGAGCAGTATTGAACAAATTTCAAAATTATTACAAATTTAATGAAACTACGACTTATATTAAATATTAAATTAATTTTAAACTGTTTTCACATTATTTGGTAATTTAACCTTACCCAAAGTGCAAATCTATAAGGCAATTTAGCTACTACCATTAATTCTTTATGAATTAGCTGTGACTATCTTCTTTGCTCAGGAAGGCTCTTATACATCTAATTAGTGCTAATAGCAAATGCCTTTAAAATGTTCAAATTAAAACAAAAAATATGACAGCAGTTATTCTTATCAGGAAAATGTGCAGACTCTAAGGCATCTTATTAAGGGAGATAATATAGTAATCAGTTGAAAGATGCCAAGGAATGCATTCATTTATATGTGTGATTACTTGTTCATTCTACATACCTACGCAAATCAGCATCTTCAAAATTCCCATACACTTCTAAACAGGGAGGTAAATTAGAATTTTTTAAATCTTCAATTGAAAAGAAAGGAATTACAGGATTGAAGGAGAGAGGAAGGAACGGAATATAAAAATAGATAGCTAATATCCACTCCCCCACCAAAAAAGCAGATAATCTGTTGTTGAGCCCTTAAAGGAGGTTGATTCATACATTTGCTAATTGGTTCAGGAACTATTTGGGGGTGTCTACTGTGTTTCAGTTATTATGCAAAATGTTGAGAATACTTCAGTGTAAAGATACTGTTCCTGGTCTCAAGCAGTTCACAATTTAATGGGGGAACAGATAGGTCCAAATACAGGATTATAATAGCCTGTGTATAGAGGGTGCAGTGGAAGTCTGGGGACAGTGTAGGTTTGTCTTACTAGGGGAGTCAGAGAAAGCTTTATGACAAAGGATATAAGAATTGTCTCTTGCAGGAGAAGTAGGAGTTTGCAAGTGTCTAGGAAACAAAAAATAAAAGATGTCAGCACAGGAATGAGCATATGCAAAAGCCTAGAAACAGCATGCTCAGTTAAAGAACTATAAGGTCTTTGCTATGATATAAGTACAAGCTCCAGTTAAACGATGGTCATTTTACGCTTATTACCAGAAAAAAAAAAAAGTGAGAGTTAGACTATTTGTTTCCTGAGAGCACAATTCTCCTAACCCATGACAGTTTAAATAAAGTTTGAGTAAAATGAAATTTATTCAACCATCAAGTGGAAACTTATAGCCTTAGCTCCATTAATGGTATAGTGGGTTCAATGAAGGTTGCCCAAAACCCAGAGCTCAATGAGACGCCTCATCATCTTGGAAGGAAACGTATATAGGTGAAGTCCTTTAGGCCTCCAGCCACAGTAATTAGCAGGCAATAATTCACATTGTGGAGAGGAAGTCCAATGCTAGGTATTGTTCATGTGCAATAGAATAAGAGCAGTATGTGAGCACAAGTGTCTGGGGGTGCTAGTCTCTGGTTCTTCAGCAGATTAAAAGAAAAGGAAAATATTAAAGTTTGATTGAACTACATAAAATTGCCAATACATGACATTTTGTGATCTATAAAAATGACTATGTCATATGGTTTAATTTAATATTTGCTAGCGCTTACCCAGGACACATGTGTCCTAAAGACTTTACAGACACTACCTAATTAAATGAAAACTTACAAGCACCTCACAAGATAAATTTGTTTCTCCAGTCTGCTAAGAGAAAGCCAAAGATCAAAGTGGTCCAAGACAGAAAACTACTGAGAAATTGCATACCAATCTCTTTGGTTTCAAGGTCTGACAATTTTCTAATTTGCTAGGGTCTTAATCTGTACATTGAGAGATTCAAGTAGACGATGAACAATTTGAAATCAGATAACAAATAGGAGGTGGTTTGCATCAGGAGAGCTAGTAAACTGAGACCCAAACCCCAAGTCCATAGAGCTTACTGTCTCATTATTCTCTCCGCTTTTGCACTCTACCATCTATGGGTCTCATCTTCTTCTTACTCTCTTTTCCATTCATTCTGGCTCCTACACTCCTTCCCTACCTTTATTTCCCTCTTTCTGCAATTAATAAAGTGGGCACATAAATGTTAGTGCAGCACAGGTAAAATGCAGCAATTTACAAACATTTTGTGGAATCATATTTAAGATATGGAAAGCACTCATGATTTATTGAGTGAAAAAATAAAAATTTACAAAGAAATACAAGTAGTTGATCAAAATATCTGTCATCTTTCTATTTACCTGGTTAGTTATTCAGCCAGGGGAAAATAATATTCCAACAGTTGTCTCAGAAAAAAAGATGCTTCTGTTGATCTGATTATTTTCCTTAGTTTTCTACCGTTACCTTGATTAATAATCAAACAAAAAATACAATACTGTTATTTTCATGTCATATAATGTTATACCCCTAGTTCTGAAAGCAACATCTCCTCAGAAATACAGTTGCCTCCAAAGGAGGCATTTTCAAAGTCTTCATGAGCAACTTTATCCCAATCAGTGTTCCTTATTTTAGAAGGCTGTGTTTTTTAATTAAATAATACTATATTATAATGTTTCCATTCCCTATCTTAAAAATAAAACCAAAAAATAACAATCAACTTTTAAATTGCCTAAAAAATATCTTCCAGTATTTCTTAAACTGCTGTATTTTCTTCTTTCCTCTCCTGCCCCCGCCCTCCACCAACCAAAGCATTTTTCTTTATATCATTCATTGTGATCCTTGGCCACCTCAGAAAGGGAGACTTGAGCCTGGACACGGTTTATAAGCCCAGTTAGCACAATGATTTCTTGAGTAGGACCATTAGGTCTGCCCTTTCGGGTGCCACTATCTTCTTTAACAAGCTATTGATTTCCCAAAGAAAGTGAAGATAGAAATCAAAATGCATTTCAGAAAATGAAAAAAGCAGAAGAAAATAAACTAGGAAGGAAAGCAGACCTAGGGCAGTATTAATGTGGAAGGAAAAATAAAATGCTTAGAGTAATAGACTTGTAAGAGACCTTGGGAGGTCACAGCATCTAAGGATGTCTTTTAGGGAGACAAATATCCTGTAGGGGCCACTCCAGCAATCTGCCTTGGCGCATATATTGTTGCTGTAATGCCTTATTCTATTCTTGACCTTAGCATGAATAATTTTTTTCTAGTCCTATCCCATCAGTGACTAGTAATATAATTTAGTGAACAAGGTGGTTTTTATTCATCAAGAAGAAAATCTCTGTGTCATTTTAATGATCAGAAGACAGAATCTGAGTATTCTATCCCAGTGCCAACCCTTGAGGAAGTTTCTCTCCATGGGTTTCCATGCATTTGACCACCTAGTATCAGGTTTACAAATCAGGCTGCTAACTTTTACCTTGATCCCTTCCTTCAGCAATACCACAGGGAAGATTAGGATGCAAGTTTTCTGGTCTCTGGTCATACTATTCAGACAACATCTTTGGGTTAATCTTGAAATCTTGCTATAATTCACTCCTTACTGAATGCAATTGTGTGTGGAGTTCATGATTTGAGCTGCCATTCCTCGCTAGAAAAACTGTTCTATTTTATGAAGTAAAAAATAAACTTTTCTTGAAATGAGTGGATCTTACCTAGGAGACATCGCCCGATCATAGCCAATTTGTGATAGTATCATAAATATAAAATAAAGATTTTAGTAACTTCAAGATATGCTGCAAGTTAAAACCCTATAAAACATAAAACAGTTAAATTCAGACCCCTAGATTTTCTGAAATTTAAAGTTATTTTATTCAATGATTTCAGTGAAATCAAGGTGCTCTGTAATAATAGATCACATGGCCATTTATCCACCATCTCTCTATTTATCTACATAACCTATATTTTACCTCATTTTGAAAAGAGCACTTCTGACAGCTAACTAACTAATGTAATTATCTCATCCAGGCAAATATTGGAGCTCAACATAACACATGTTATCCATCTTAAAAATTCTACAAAATATGTTATACAAGATAATTCACGAGAAATGCATGAATATACACCTGTATTTTACCTTGGGGCTTTTTAATATCTTATAAATAACAATCATGAATTACTTAATTCCCTTAACAGAAATACAACCTCATAATGGTATACTTGTTATGCATTATCCTTCATGCAATTCTCATCATCACCTAATTAGGATGGTTTCCATTCATATCAATCATATACTTTTATAATTAATTTATTGCATCAGAACAATTTTCATGTCCCACTACACTTATAACTCACAAGCTATTAAAGCAGTTGATGTGGCAAAGGGGGTCTCCAAGTATATTTATTTCACCCAACTTTATCTTCAGAGATTTTAGAATTATTTTTCTTTTAAATATTTCCAAAAGGTGCCATAGGACTTCCTTCAAGCCTCAGGATGAGGAAAATGTCTACTGTGTACTGATATCCAAACCTATTTCAGAGGGCTTACATCCCCACCATCCCAAGCCCCCACAGACTCCCAGTCAACTCCTAGAAAAACAATTTCCTCAAGAACATCTCTAGACCCATTTTTACTCAAATCCTTTAGCTTTATCTTAGTCAATCTAGTTTCTTTTTTATATCAGTGATTATTCATGATAGTAATAATATAATAATAGTATATGTTATGTGTCAGGCATTATAGGATTTCGAAAAACTTTGTGATTATTCCACCCTGAGATACAAGTAGACAATAACAAATACCAAGTTCATTCACTCACACTAAGATTATAATAATAAAACAAAAGTAGCTACCTAATTCTGGTAAATAGACATTGAAAGCAAGACTGTTTTCTTTATAGTGTGACTACACTTTGCACTCCCAATTCTTAAAGTCAATAAAAATAAGCTCCTACAACTACTGAGTGGACCTTAGGGAAAAATAAATATCAATTACACTAAATGCCAGCTTCTGGTACCTCAGTCTTAATGGAAGTAGATCAGTTAGAAATAGGTCTAGTGTCTAGACATAGGAACAGAGAGAAAAATGCTGAAAGGCCGAGCTGTCATCAGAGGGTGGCACTGTAGAACTGAAGTCCTACATGTTCAGAAAATGTCTTGAGATGTGACTTATTGTCTTGGCTCTCCTTGAAACAAATGGGTTTGTTGGGGAACTAGCAACAAGGTCCATCATGTAATGTTCCACAGATTATGCAGTGCATAACTCTAGGGGAGCACCATCACACTAATCTAGAGTTGAGTACCCCGCATATGCACAGGGGTACTCCATAACACTGCCAGCATCTCCATTCCACAGGGGGGTCAGTAACATTACACCTATGACAAAGCTTTTCTATCTTGAGAAAGTGCTGAGACTGGAAAAGATACTAGGAGAGACTTGGAGGTGGTTACTGGGAAGATGGCTGATTGTATCCAACCCATTAACAGGCTTTTGTTATTATATTGTATTTTAAAATGTCCAATTACTGTGAAGAATGTTCAGTGGATTAAAACCTAACATCTTCTCTTACCTTTAATTTTTAAACTAATTTAGAGGTCAACTGAAAGCTATATGCATATATTATCTCACTCTATTCCTTTTTGAAAGATTATTATCTCCAAATTTTACTGAAAAAATACTGTGAAGAAAAGTTGTTTTTTGTTTTTTTTTTAATGGTACCCAGCTAGTAAGATCCAGAGTCGAGAATTTAACTACGAATGTCCATCTCCAAAGTCACTGTTTTTAAAGTACTATTCATTTTCTCTTTTCTACCAAATTTACACAGGTGTTGAACTCATGCCTGGCATGAAATTCAAAGAGATCTTTTTCAGGTCACTCAGTAAAGGTCATGAAGTGTGGAAGATTATTTTAATCTATCTAGCTTTTTCACCCTTACCTAAGTGATTTCTCAGAATCATCACATCAAACTTAATCAAATCAAAGTGTCAAAATAATATTTTAAGCTACTGTATAGTATGGGTATGTACCATCATTTACTTTTATGGAACCTAGGTTCTACTGGAACAGCATTTCAAATTAAGTAAAAATAGTTGCTTCAAACATGTATATGACAATCTTTCATTTTATAAATCAAAATTAATGTTATACTTATTTTGAGTCTTTAAAAATAATGTCATATAGCTGAAAGCCAATTTTAATTAGCATTCCAAAGTTTGATTTATTTTGTGCTAGCCAAATTATCCTGGAATTCTAGATTATTTGGTGTACATATAAATTTGTAATAAAGAAGTAATAAAGCAGAATATATAAATGTATAAAATAAACATTGCCATTTGAATAATGCTTTTATGATCATAACATACTTCTACTAAAAACAGTCTCTTTATCTATCTATACATGAATTTCTTTTGTTTTCATTGATTCTTTATGTTCCTAAGTAAGCTAATGAGTATAGAGGAACATTCAGATTGTCAAGTCAGGCTAAATCAATCAGTGACTTTACTAAATATAAACTTCAGTAATAAACTCAAGGATACAGGTAATCAAGAGGAACAGACAAAGCAGGCAGAGGTCTGGGGACATCTAGGGTGGTTCTCCAGGGCCTTTCTTTCTCACTCTTGGGCACCCAATAATGGCTGAGTTCTCCTAGTGAGGTTTTCTGAGGTTTCTTCCACAATAGAGAACACTTAAGTTACGAAAAATCTCCATTTAATCCTGCCATTCTTGGCAACATGGATGAACCCGGAGGACATTGTTAAGCAAAATAAGTCAGGCACAGAATGGCAAATACTACATGTTCTCACTCATATATGGGAGCTAAAAAGTGTTGAGCTCATAAATTAGAGAAGAGAATTGCAGTTATTAGAGACTAGAAAGGGTTGCGGGAAGGACGGATAAGAAGAGGTTGGTTATGGATACAAACTTATAGCTAGACAGGAGGTATAAGTTCCGGTGTTCTGAAGCATTATGGGGTGAATACAGTGAACAATAATTTATTGTATATTTTCAAAAGACTAGAAGAGAGGATTTTGTATGTTCCCAATACAAAAAAGAGGTAAATAGTTGAAGTGATGAATATGCTAATTACCATGATTTCATTATTATACCTTGAATGTGTATCAAAATATCATTCTATATTTCCATAAATATGTGCAATTATTACCTGTCAATTAAAAGTTAAAAAAAACCCTCAATTTCATACCCAGAGAATTATTAGCCTAAGTGACATTCTCAAGGGAGCCATGTGTCATAGAATATGTGTTTATTTACTATAAGTTACTATTTAACCATATACACCCACTAGGCCCTTCTATAGATAAGAGCCCTTCTTGTAGCAAATAGTATTAGTTTATTTACTCAGAGGTACACATGACAACGGGATTAGACCCAATCACCTGTGTTCTTTCTCCTGAAAGCATCTCTCTGGTAAACAGAATTAGTAAGTAGGTCAGCTTCTATAATACTGTCCTCCCACAAGGTATTTAGTAAGGCAGAATTCCTTTTTTTCTGTTTTCGTCGTCTCTCTTTCTTTCACAGATAAAGTGCTATACAAAAGTTGCCAGCCATATCTATGCCAGGCAGTCCTGTGTATAAGTTACTTTAGAGCAGATTTTCTTTCTTTTGTGTGTGTGGAAATTGATCTGAGTGAATCTATGACACTGTAGTGCAAGTAGATATCCAATGCTGTGAGTAAAAAAGTATTGGAAACAAACTGTTTTTTAACTCCTCTTTTAGTGCTTTGAAATGTATTAGTCAAGTTTGTACTCATTATCTTGAAGAAAAAGGAAAAAAGGTCCATTTTTTTTCTTTTGTAGTATGAATATCTCTGATGAAATGAGACAATGTCTATGGGAAGCTGGTATCTCCAAGAAGGTACTCATCATAAGAAGAGTGAGGACATACACCTTTAATTTAATAGGCAGCAGAGACAAGACTTTACTTCAAACCCAAGTGCTCCAGCACTATGCATATTTTGAAAATAGTGACGAAGCACATAAAAGTAAAAGAAAAATTTGCATTCATGGATTCCTACTCCAATGGAAGTAAGAGGTGAATGTATCTAAAATAACACTGGGAGAGAGGGCTCTTTGATTACAGGCCTGAGCCACCACGTCCGGCCTATGATATCTTTTATAATAAACTGGCAATGTGTTTGCCTGAGTTCTGTGAGCTGTCCTAGCAAATTAATCAAACCCAAGGAGGAGGTTGCAGGAACCCTGATTTCTAGCCACTCGGAAGTACCAGTAGCCTAAAGATAGTGTCAGAGTTTTCATTCACTCATTCATTCATTTACTTATCATTCTTGTAAGTACTTTAAATATTGAGCAGCAATGTTAATGTTCCTTGATAATTTCTGCAGGAAAAAAAGTGGCAGCATAAAGTTGAGCAAACCTTAAATTAGCCACAGCAGCAGCAGTAGTGCCAGTCTCCCTCCATAAGGCATTGGCTAAGGATGGTCCTTTGCATATGTCAGACACTGAAAAACTCCCAGCTTAGAGTGACAGGAGGGTCTCTGCACCCAGAAGATGTACTTGAGACCCAGAACAAGCCACGTGGAACAATGAGGATTTGCCATGAGCATGATCAGGCTGTGGAGAACCAGCAGTGGTACTTGAGAGGGTAGTAGCTGCAACAGCGTCAGAGGGTCAGGCATGCCCTCTGATACTCCAGGCTGTATCTGCCTTAAGCTTCAGCAGGGTCTGGAGAGTCTCTGCATCCAGAAGATGTACATGAGACCCAGAACAAGCCACATGGAACAATGAGGATTTGCCTTGAGCATGACCAGGCTGTGGAGAACCAGCAGTGGTAGTTGAGAGGGTAGTAGCTGCAATAGCCTCAGAGGGCCGGGCATGCTCTCTGATATTCCAGGCTGTACCTATCTTAAGCTTCAGCAGCAACACTCTATCTTGTTAGTGTGTGATCAGCTTTCAGATGGTAGTGGCTGAATCTCTGATTCCACAGTGTACAAGCTTGAATTTGACAACAGATGGACAAGTACTCTGTCTAGGTCTATTGTGGCCAAAAAAAAAGAAAGAAAAAAGGAAGGAAGAGAAGAAAGGAAGGGAGGGAGGAAGGAATACAGGCAAGCTCTTCAGGATAATGATGAAAGGAATAATTCTGAGGTTTTCCTGTAATGGAAAAAGTGTGAGTAATAACCATAACCTTACCATTTTCTCACACAGGAACACCATATACTACACAGTTGCACAGGTTTTGCAAATAAGAATAATCCACATTGGTTTGTGCAACATGTCAGCCAAATGCTGATTTGAGAAGCTAATCATATTGGTTATAATCTAGATGTAAAAAGAGAAAACATCGAGTATTCTATAATCACCTAAATAGGAATTAACATATTTTGATTCAGCCTAATTTACTATTTGCCTATCTGATTCTCTGGTTTAGCAGAAGTTAACCAAGAAAAGAGGAAGCCTGATTTGGGCCAGATGACTTATATTGAAATAGAGAAGACACTTAGTGAAATCAAACAACATAATTAAACTTGTTTTGCTGTCATGAAGGGAACATTCCAAAGAACTGTCCAATCCGGTTGGATAGTCAGTGCTTGTCAGTCTGGGTAAGTTCTCTGTGAAGATATTATGATTTTACAGACGAACCCGCATTTACATTCTTACTTTTATAAGCTATTAATTATTGTACATGTAATAATATTTAAGGCATTTGTATTTGTTAATATTATCTTATTAACAAAAATAGTGTTCACTATACTAATTGATGGAGTAAAAATATGTTAACCCTGCCATATTCACAGTACAGCCTGTGATTACTAATTGGAGGAGAATAAGACAAGAGAACACCACCACTTTCACTACGTGAAGCCCTGTCATTTCTTCACATCTTCCTCTTCCCCTTCTCTCCCAGTATGCAAACTTCCTCATCAATATTCCCACCATTAATAAATATTAATCTATAAAAATATTAAAATCTAATATGATAAAATATGCGGGCAAGCAGAAACACTTTAGAATTCTTCCCCATTTTCTCTAAGGAAATAATTACCTTAAGGCTAAAAAATGTTGATTGCTTCACGTTCTGCCTCTAGAGTTATTTTACTACTTTGGTTGACTTTGGTTAACTAGGTAATTGTGATAAATTAAATATTGCCAGTGACCACTATTCCTCCTGTGGTCCCTCTGATCTGTGAGATTTATATGAACTGAGACATTAAAAAGAGCTATACCAGTTCTAGCTCCCCAAATCTGAGCTGGTTGGCAAATATCTAGAAGTACTGCTTATTATGAATGCCACAAATTCCAGAACAGAGGTCAACAAAACCCTACAATTCTTGCTTTCTAAGTTTATTTTTGGCAACGTTTTAAACCAGATTCTTAAAAACTTCTCAATGCAAAACACCAAGAAATGTTAGCAAAATATAACAAATATTTTTTAAATGTATAATGAAACTCACTAGGAAGTAAGGACAGTCTCCAGAGGCCAGAATTCAAAAGAGTAATAGAAATCAGAATGGCAGGCTGATGCTAAAGCTATGGATGCCCTAGGGGAGTGTCTCAATTTCCACATCCAAGAAGTTTAGGTTTCAGTGGCCGTGCCTAGAACCTTAGACATGACCTTGAGCCCAAGCAAGATAATGTGGGAGAATAGAGCCTACTTAACAAGGGCCGGAACTGAGAAGCACTATGCCCTCATTGAAAGGTAGACTGAAAACCATCCATAAGAAAAGGAAATAGTTGACAAGAAAACTTATCTACCCTAGCTTGCAATCTGCTAAGAAAAATAAAAGAATTCAGTATTAGAGAACTTTTCAGATGCAAGTCTGGCTTAAATATACCTGGAAACCTCGACACTGAAAAGTAACACAGGTTAATTATTGGTAGGCAGTACCTTGAGGGTATCTGGAAGAAACTAATGAAAATTATCTTTAAAGAGCCCACCCTAATTTTAGACCTTTCTTGGTTCCCACAGATAAATCTACACCATGGATGAACTTTCAATATGCCAAAATAAACAAGCAAACAAACACAATAAGAACCAAGCTACCTCAAGTAGGATAAGGAGAAAAATAAAGATTATAATCACACGTTATGGAAATCCAGATAAAAAATAATCAGCTATAGCCTACAAACTACACATATTTTAAATGTTTGGGTAAATATAATAAGTGATCAAAACTTGAAAGAGGAATAAAATATTGAAAATAAAACAATGTAAATATGGAGAAAATCAAATTGAAATTGTAGGAGTAAAATATGACACATAAAATAAAATTCTACTGGATATAGTAGATGCGAGAAAAGAAAATATTTTGGGCCCTCAAAATCACTAAGGTAAAGGGAAAAGTCAAGCTGGGAACTGCTTAGGGCAAAAGTGCCTTCCATTCTATTCAAAGTCACCCTTCTGCTCACTGCAATAAATGCATATCTCAAAGATTGCCTTCTTTGGAAAGGCTAGTCAGAAACTCAAAAAATGCAACCATTTTTTACCTATGATCTAGAAGCCCCCTCCCTGCTTTCAGCTGTCCTGCCTTTCCAGACCAAACCAATATTCATCTTACGTATGTTGATTGATATCTCATGTCGCCCTAAAATGTACACAACCATACTGTGCTCTGACCACCTTGGGTCCATGTCATCAGGATTTCCTGAGGCTGTGTCATAGGCTCACGTCCTCAACCTTGGCAAAATAAACTTTCTAAAGTAACTGAGACCTGCCTCAGATATTTTGGTTCATATTGTGGTAACCACGGAGGGATTCTTACCTTTGACAGAAATGCCAAAGGTGCCCCTGACCTTTGACGAATCTCCTCTCGATGCTTGGTACCAACTTGAGTTATCTTTATGGCTGAAACCAAAAGGACAATTTGCTGAGGCCTGGAAGCAACCCATCCAGAGAATCCCTGATCTCTCCACATTTGTTTGAGATCTAAAGGTTATTTTGCTGTACAACTTTTTTTTTTTTTTTTTTTTTTGGAGATTCACCTGCTTCCAACATAAGGAGGGCAAGTTTTTCCTGCTCCATAATGATGGAAAGCAGGGGACTCCTTTATGGAGTCTGAGCTCGCTTCTAACAGGAAAGATAAGGATTTTTTGTTTTAGTGTTTTTGTTTTTTTTCCCCCCTGTTTCTAAGATGGTAGAGAGCAGTCTTCGGCCTGAGACCCATCCCTAGGTAAATAATTGAATTGGGGTTTCTCTCGGCTAAAGTTAAGATTTACAACCAGCTGGTCTTAATTTCTCCTTACCATTAGAGAATTCAGTAATCATGTAAGTTGTGCAATCATTTGTTTTGCTTAACTGTTTTTTTGTTGTTGTTGTTTGTTTCTGTTTTTGTTGTTGTTTCAGTCTTTTTCCCATTAGGTGTGATCAATTCTATCTGATTTGATCAAATCCAAAAGAAGTCCCAAATCATGAGGAACAGGCCTCTGAAATGGCTAAATTCTGCCCCCCACACAAAAAAGGAGGTGGTGTGTGGGGAAAAGCCAGCAAAAGGGAAAAAAAAAGAGAAAACATTTTTGACTTTCACTACTAAGGGTCGTTATTTACATAACAAGGCCACCTTTTTGCTAGCCAGGCCAAACTGAAAGAGCAATGGCTGTACTTCTGAAATAGCAGCAATTTATCCTAGCTAAAATATAATAAGATTTAAAAAGATTTTTTAAAGGAGCTCAATGGTTAAAAGTCCCCTTAATTAAAAGCTAACATCCAAGATGTGTGTGTCTATGTGTGCATATGTATGTTTTTGTATTTAAAAGGCCTTCATGTTTTTGTTTTTGTTTTTCTCCTAGGATCTTGTCTTTTTTTGAGGAAAAGTTTTTTTCTTCTCAGTTGACTGAATTCTGTTCTCTTCATTTACTTCTTCTGTCTCTCCTTTCTCTTGTGCTCTCTGCTGCACAGGGGACCTAAAATAGTTTCTAATAGCCTGGGGTTTCTTAAAGAAAATGGAGAAGGTGCCAGCCTCCCTTTGAGGGAGAAATCTGTTTTTCCTTATGGAACCCCAAAATTGTAAACAGACAAGTTTGTCTCAGCTCTTAAACTGCTTACTTTTGTATTGCATTGTCTGTTTTTCTTTTTTAAAAAACTGACTAAAATAGTTATTGCAACAGAGGATACTCTTGGGTTTTTAAGGAACAGTTGCTTTAGACACTTCAAAATGTCTTTATTTAACAAAAATTTTTTAAGTGCACTGTAAAAGCATCATATGGTCTAACATCACAATAATCCTCCATTTTTGGAGATTTAGGATTCATTGTGGGCTCTGCCCAGAGCTCAGAGATCCAGTTTAAAAGATAGGCAGTCCCTATCTAAATAAGATTGGTCTCCTTATACAATCCTATGAAAGATTTACATAATTTTATGTTTGATTTCAAATCCATTCCATCTTTAATCTCCTTTTGGAACCACCAGACTTTTCTCTCTGTACCTTATGATGTAAATTTTGCTATTTGATTTTCACTGCAGTTGTTAGGAAACAACTATGTTAATATGCAAATTTAAGGCTATTTAGCTGACAACTGCCTAGGGTTGTAAAACTGGTTATCAAGAATCTGAAAGTCTAAGATAGCAAAAAAAATGTTTTTATAAATCTACAAGATGTACTTCTATTGGCATGTCTAATACGTCTATCTATACATGTGTTATGTACACAATGATTCACTACTGAACATATATAAAGAATTCTAATTAATTAGCTTAAGAAAATAAAGGCATTTGGATCAAATACTTCATCAGGAAAACAGAAAAGACTAGGCAAATGCTTTTTCAAGTTTACATAACTTAAGTAAAATATTTTATACTTAAGCTAGCTTTACAATTACTTGTAAAGTAATACCAGAAGTGTTTTAAGAATTGCCAGCATACATTTTGATTTGCATTTATTAATCAAGCAATTTCATATGTATCCCTGCTAAATACTTTAAGGTGTCAAAACTTGGCATAGGTGTTGCAAACTATAAACCCAGCCCAAGACAGAATAATCTTTACCTATGTAATTATTAACAAAGAAGACATTGATATTGGTTTAAAAAAAAGCCAAAATTTTAATTTAGGAAAATTTCCATAAATTTTTTTTTTTTTTTTTTTTTTTTTGAGACAGAGTCTCGCGCTGTGTCACCCAGGCTGGAGTGCAGTGGCGCGATCTCGGCTCACTGCCAGCTCCGCCTCCCAGGTTCACGCCATTCTCCTGCCTCAGCCTCCGAGTAGCTGGGACTACAGGCGCCCGCCACCACGCCCGGCTAGTTTTTTGTATTTTTAGTAGAGACGGGGTTTCACCATGTTAGCCAGGATGGTCTCGATCTCCTGACCTCGTGATCCTCCCGCCTCGGCCTCCCAAAGTGCTGGGATTACAGGCTTGAGCCACCGCGCCCGGCCTACCATAACTTCTAATCTTGTGACTTCAAGCAGTCTACTCTACAGGCAGTAAATTTTGTTTTGGGAAAGGATGGTTATCATCTTTGTTTCAAAGCTAAACTATAAACTAAGTTCCTCCCAAAGTTTCTTCATCCAATGCCAAAAAAGAACAAGGAGAGCTTGAAGGTTAGAAGCATGATAGACTCAGGTCAAATCTTTCTCATTGTCTTCATTATGATTTTGTAATGGTGGTTCCATAACTTTAAATAATGACAATCACAGTTTTTAAAATAATCTGGGTAAATGATTAACATAAAATAAATAAGTAAATACAATAGAATAAATAATTATAGACAAACCCATTACAATTTAGAATCTAAAGTTATATTAAATAATAGATATTTCATAATTTGGGTATTTTTTAATAAAAATATATTTGTAGGAAAACATTCTACCTAACAAAAAGTATCCTTTTAAAAAAGGTGAACAGTATTCTAAGTCAAAGCTTGTTTAAAGGTCATGTATAACAAGGTAAAAGGAACCAGGAAACAAAGAGATATAAAGAAAGTTGTAAGAATAAAGAGTTTTTGGGGATTTTTTTTTTTGGTAAGAAATCTTAAATATAAATAATTTCATATGAGAAAGAATTTTGTATGATAAAGGTAGTCCTAGAGTAAAATGATTGGTTATTTAAAAAAGAAAGATGTTCAAGCCAAAACAGAAAGTACAAGCATGCCATGAATGGTCTGTGTAAGTCAAACAAGCAGATCTATTTAGAAAAAATTTTCATATGACCAAGTTGTCCATCATTAAAGGGAAATGATTAAAGGAAATTATAATGGTCTTTTTAGAGATTGGGTTTGATATTAAAAATAAACCACTTATACAGTAAAGAATAGATTAGAAGAATTAAATTTTCTTAAGAGGTTGATTTACTTTTAATAAACTATAAAAGATTTAAATTTTTTTATTTTAATCAAACTTCAACTTTTATTGTATCTCACCAGTTTCAGTTTTCTCTCTCCTTTAAAAAGGTACAAAATAGTAACATTCTCTTTCAACTCATTTTCAGCTCATGTAAGTTTTTTTTTTTTTTCTTCTCAGGCTCTGTTTTTTGTCAACTGATGCTAACAATGTTTTCTTAAAGGTCTAAAGGAAATGATTTCTTCCAACATAATATTCTGGGTACTGCAGGTCTTTTCTTTTGCATTTTGGTAACTGGCCTAACAGATTTTACATTTTATCAAAATAATTCCTATGCCATTATTATTAAGTTTGGTTTCTTTAGGAAAAACTGAGATTATTTCTTTTAATTGAAGTTATTACAGTGTTGTATTCTCCTTTCCTCTATGTGCTTTTTAAAGTCCTTCTGACATTAAGTTACAGGTCTTTGACCTCTGAGTCTAAAAAGAATGCTAAGTGCTGCTAAATCTTAAACATAGACAGCAATTATAGCCTCATCTCCAGGCCCAGTAGAAAATGCCATCAAAATAAACTGCATTCCTGAGACACAGGGCCAGAAATTAAAGCCACTCAACACCTCAAGGCCCAGGGACTATCACAGAAGAGATAAGCATGTGCAATTGTAAGAGCTGATTGTGAGAGATAAAATAAATTCAGTTTCTCTATAAATTAATCATTAATGTCAAAGCGACACTGATGCAAGACCAGCATATGGGCCCTTGTTTCAGATGAACATGGTTTTCTTGAAGCATTAACTGACTCCTTAATAAAGATTATACAGGTTGTAAAGGCTTGTGGAAGTTATATCTTATGATCAAGATGAAAATTTTATAGATGCTTTATAAAGTTTTGGAAAACATTTTTTTGTCTGCATGTTGTTGTTATTAGGGCTTATTGTTTGAAAAATTAAATCTTTCCTTTTTTAAATATTTATCACTTTGGTTAAATGAATGACTTATTTTACAATGACTTGTGATCCAATTTTGTAAAATCAAGTGTTCTAAACCTTTAATATTTGACAAACATTTCAAAATCAAATTATGTCTTTTTTGGACCTAATTAATCCTTTAATATATTATTAATAAGCCCCTTAAAGTCCAAAAATGACATATTTGACTTATTTGGTATAAAAATTATACAGGAAGCATTGTCAAATATAAAATGGTGTTTGGTTTTCTTTGAGCTGTATTTGTATAAATATGTTATTGGTATGTGTTCCAAAATTATGAGAAACTCCTATAATTCTGATATAACAATATGCGTTATCAGTAATAATTGTTATATTAAATTATTGTGTGTCATAGAGGTAACAAATTTGCTTGTTAATTGTGTCTTTGACTATGCCTACCCCAAAACATTTTGTCATTCACGGACAATTGTTGTCTTGTTTTAATCCTCTTTAGAAGGTGGTTTTATAATCAGCTATATACTCTAACAGGTGCTCTTGAATGCAGGTTTCTGATAACTGTGGAGATTGTGACATCAGAGTAGAGGAAAAACTTTCAGGGCTCCTGGAGAACTGAAATGTGAGCTGAAATGTTCATGAATAACAAACAACAGGAATTAACTGCATAGACTAAACTAATAGAAGTCTGAAGTAATCTTTTTAACTTTTTGCTTAAAATGTTGCTGATCCTTTGTTTCATTTTTCAGAGTCAAGAAAACTTTTCTTTTAATCTATTTACAGCTTTTAACAAGTGATTATATTACTCCTATGAATAAAATTTGGTGCATATTTGTTTCTACCTGATATCTACAAAATTCGGAAATTATGAGTATTCTTAACTTATGACAATACAGTTATTTGCATAAGTACAATAAGAATTTGTTTTCATTTGTAGCAGTATACAACTGGAGAAACTGGTTATTTTACCAAGGCTTTGATTGGAATGGTGTGTTTTCCTTTAAGGAATGAAACTTGACATATGGAGCCAATAAAAGCCCCTTGAAAAAAACTGGCTTCATACTTTTGTCTACACAGTCCCTGTACTGTGTTCCTGACCTGTGGTAAATAAAGAGTAACACTTTCTGACAGGCCCAGGAGCCCCAAGTTTATCTTGGAATCTCAAGAGAACAATTAACCCAACTCATAGGTATTTGATGGTACAAATACACGGCTGGGCTCAGCTTTAAAAAAGTCTTATCTGAGATTCCTGAACAAAGTTCCATCAAAGCCAATTTAAAAGCCTATGTAAAAAATAATTATTCTTTCTGCACTATATACAAATAATGAGGCCAAGTATCATAAAGCAAACCAGTCGTACCATGATTTGTCTTTAGTAAAAATGGGAAACTGGAAAGAGAAAAATTATGTTTCAAAAATTATAGTATACCTGTTGTTAGATTCTACTCTTGCCTAATGTTTTTCAATTTTTATTATTTTCTACAGTGTGAACCAGATTCTAATTTTTCTTGGCTACAAGTCTTCAAAATAATGTTTTCATTTTTTCCCTAACTCTCCTAATTTAGAGTCACTGAAAGCTAAGCTACACTTTTGGATGGCCTGCCAAATGAAGCTAGACAACTTAAACTTCAGAAGAAAATAACAGCAACTTATTTACACAAGTAAGTCAGTTTCGTACCTGCCTAGTGATACATGGACCTCAGAGTAATGTGGGCTATGTTGATTTTTCCAGGATTGTTCTTTTGTTTGTTTTTGTTTTTCTCCCTTCCTCCCCTTAGCCATGAGAGATCAGATGAAACCTGAGACCAGAGGCTCATGTTCTTCTAAAATGCTTTCTCCCAAAGATTTTAAGAAAGTAAAAGGGGGAAATGTGGGAAAAAAATCTTGGGCCCCCCAAATCACTAAGCTAAAGGAAAAGTCAAGCTGGGAACTGCTTAGGGCAAATCTGCCTCCCATTCTACTCAGTCACCCCTCTGCTCACTGAGATAAATGCATATCTGACTGCCTCCTTTGGAGGGTAATCAGAAACTCAAAAAAATGCAATCATTTGTCTCTTATCTACCTATGACCTGGAAGCCCTTTCCCTGCTTTCAGTTGTCTCACCTTTCCAGACTAAACCAATGTTCATCTTACATATGTTGATTGATGTCTCATATCTCCCTAAAATGCATAAAACAAAACTGTGTTCTGACCACCTTGAGCACATGTTTTCAGGACCTCCTGAGGCTGTGTCATGTCACGTGTCCTCAACCTTGACAAAATAAACCTTCTAAATTAACTGAGACCTGCCTCAGTGTTTTTGGATTCACAGATAGAACTGAAAAAGCTAAGTACTGGACTCCAATACAGGTCAGAAGAAATTCACAAACTATGTACCTCTGTGATATAATAAGATGAAAAAAATTAAAGAGGCATTAAGGAAGAATAACAAGATCTAACACATACCTAATTGGAATTAAAGAAGAATGCACAGGGAGAGACAATATCAGAAAATATAGCAGGTGATAATTTTCCATAATTAATGAAACATATCTTAATCTTCAGACCCAGCTCACATAGAAAAATTTGTATTTTGTTATTGTTTTTGTTGGGTTTTCTCTTTTACGACAAGGTCTTGCTCTGTTGCCCAGGCTGAAGTATAGTGGCATGATTAGTGCTCACTGCAGCCTTGACCTCCCAGGCTCAAGCAATCCTCTCACCTCAGGCCCCTCTCCCACCCCCAAAAGAGCTGGGACTATAGGAGCATGCTACCATGCCCAGCTACTATTTCTTTTTTAATTTTAGTAGAGACTAAGGCCCATTATGTTGCCTAGGCTAGTCTCAAACTCTTGAGCTCAAGCAGTTTTCCTGCCTCGACCCTTAAAAGTGCTGGCATTACAGGCATGAGCCACAGTACCCGGCCTTGCAAATTTCAAATGGGATAAATACAAATAAATACATGCAGACTTGAACCTGTAGATCACCAAAGATAAAGAGATTTTAAAATTCACCAAAGAGAATAGACAGACTCTGTCTATTCACCAAAGAGAAAAGACAGACCATAAAATGATACCTCAACAATAATAGAAGGTAAATTTCTGTAATCTGTGTACATGTAGATCCACGGTGCTCTTTTGAGGTGAGCTCAATAAAATAACATTTGTTTTCCTCCAAGGAGAAGTTTCTTGATATAAGAACAATAAAAATTTTCCAAGTTAACATCAATAGGTTTTTGTAATTTTTTTTTATTATACTTTAAGTTCTGGGATACATGTGCAGTACGTGTAGGTTTGTATACATAGGTATACATGTACCATGGTGGTTTGGTGCATCCATCAACCCATCATCTACATTATGTATTTTTCCTAATGCTATCACTCCCCTAGCCCCCCACCCGACAGCCCCCAGTGTGTGATTCCCCTCCCTATGTCCCTGTGTTTTCATTGTTCAACTCCCACTTATGAGTAAGAACAGTCAGTGTTTGGTTTTTTGTGCCTGGGTTAGTTTGCTGAGAATGATGGATGAGTGAACACCCATTCACATTTGCTACAAAGAGAATAAAATAACTAGGAATACAACTTACAAGGGAAGTGAAGGACCTCTTCAAGGAGAACTACAAACCACTGCTCATGGAAATAAGAGAGGACACAAACAAACGGAAAAACATTCCATGCTTATGGATAGGAAGAATCAATATTGTGAAAATGGCCATACTGCCATTGGTAATATCCCTTATTTATGGATGAGAACTCAGGGCTGGGTGCCTGCCTAAGTACCAGAGCCATTCTCTCTTGAATTGTCTTTGATGTAGATGCGAAAGAAACGAGATCATTTGGAGTCATCCAGTTACTACGATGTGGGATTAAAAAACAATTTCACTGTTCCTTATGGCTAGTAATCTATGTACCAGCAAATCTCCATCACTTTTGCTTTTTTAATTTACCTATCAGAAGGCTGGGACACCACCAGGCTGCAAAAAGATGTACTCCTATAAGTGTTTGCTTTATCATTTATTTTTTTCTGAATATGTCTTAAAGAGCAACATTAATGGTAGGTTTAAATGAGATAACTACAATACATAAAACACCGACATGTAACCAGAAACATTGTAAGCATTCGATCATCTTCTTCCATGAATGATGTTTTTTCTTTACTGTAAATAAAGCCAGGAAAAGCCATTGTAGAATGTAGAGTTTTGTTGATCAGGTTCTTTTTGCATTCACTAGAAACTTGCATGAAATCTTAGACATTTCTACATTTTTTATCTTCCCCTAGAGTGAAAGACAAACAAAAATCCCCAAAATACATCCTAACAATGTGGAAAAGATAGTGTGCAAACATTTTTTATACTGCCTTCCATAGCAGATAAACTGGTGACGAGCTAAGGTAAGTGAATTGTATGCAAGGTTGTTTGAGACTTTGATTTTGCATGGACTATTTCTGGTCTAGAAAAGAAACAATAATTTGGAAAAAGATTCACATAGGAGAAACCATCTGCCATAATTATCTTAAGGTCACTTATTCTTCTGGACTGTGTTCTTATCAAATAAACAGTACAACTCTAGCTTGCCTATATTCTGCCCTTTCTAAATTACCATAGATGCAGAAAACAGGCTTTCAGGTAGAATCATGACACAAATTATAGAATAAAATCCTCGCCGGGCGCGGTGGCTCAAGCCTGTAATCCCAGCACTTTGGGAGGCCGAGATGGGCGGATCACGAGGTCAGGAGATCAAGACCATGCTGGCTAACACGGTGAAACCCTGTCTCTACTAAAAAAATACAAAAAATTAGCCGGGCGAGGTGGCGGGCGCCTGTGGTCCCAGCTACTCGGGAGGCTGAGGCGGGAGAATGGCGTGAACCCAGGAGGCGGAGCTTGCAGTGAGCTGAGATCCGGCCACTGCACTCCAGCCTGGGCGACAGAGCCAGACTCCGTCTCAAAAAAAAAAAAAAAAAAAAAAAAGAATAAAATCCTCTGTTAACTTTATAATATTATACATCATCTCTGAACTTTGGTTTTCTCACCTGTAAAAATGGGTATACCTTACAGTACAGAGTTCCCTTGGTTGAAACTTCCACTGCTCTCAAGATAACATACACTTCTAAGTTCGGCATCAAGAACCTTGATGTTTTTCTGTGTTCCCCTCTGGATACAGCTAGAATCAGCCCCCTCCTCCCACTCTTCATCTGGTCAAGATGAAATATTTGCTTTGCTAGAATGAGCAAAATTCCCCCAACATATGCAGTTCCTTTTGCCTAGAAGTTATTTCTTCCCTTACCTCATCACGTTACTTTCTAGCCATACTTCTGTTCTCAATTTAGATGTGACCACTTCCTGCAAGCTTCTTTTAACTCCTACCCACATCTAGATTAAACATTCTCCCCATGCCCTTACTTGAAAACCCTGTGCAACTCCTATATTGAACATTTTTGCAGGTATTTCGTATCATATTTATATGTCTGTCTCCCTCACTAAAATTTAAAATTCTACGTGGCAGAAAATTTACTTACATTATTGCTATAGCAAAACAGCTGCAGCACAGATTTTAGTAATACTAATAACTTCATTAGCAAACGTTAAATAATGAATAAATTTTTAGGACTTTTATTAGTGATATAATTAAAAATCAATATCTATTGATAGCAGGTTATGCTAATGTAACACTTACTCTGAAACAGATATGCATGACTTTAAAACATATTCAGCTATCTCTCATTTGTCTTTCTTCAACCACTTCTTAAAAATGTCCATCTTTCTTAAACAGTTCAAAAATCACATTTTTAATTAGCCAAGTGCAGGACCATTTTATCAATTCCCACACATTAAAGAAAGTCTCACTTACATGGATGAACAAAAGTGATAGCAGATTATTCAACTTTACATTGGTTTGTGGTGCAAACTCCTTATTGCATGACCAAAGCCTTATCATTTATGAGACTACGGATACCACTTGGTGGTATTTATTGCTGTGAATCCTATAAAAAATAAAACTCCAGAAAAAATAAAAAAAGCTTTGTGGTTTTTGATTCATATGTTTTAATCAAAAGACTAACAAGAAGCAAAGGAGCAGAAATACAAAATGGAAATGGATACCTTTATTATTTGTCTTTGCTTTTAGAAATAGTTTGAGGGACACATTAAAAGCAAAAATCTTTAAAGGGCTTTGCAGGTAGACCACCTCCAGAATTCTGCAAAGGCTTTGAGCCAGGCCCTGGCTACATACTAAGGAATCACCATGGAGTTCCAATTTACTGAATACTAGAGGATGGCACAACACTGTCATCCATACCCATAGACCCGGGGAGAATTTTCCTGGAACTTCTGAAAGAATTAGCAAGTTCATGAAGCTCAGTAATTGCTCTGCCCAGTGGACCACACCACTTCAATATCCTCTGAAGCTTATTGAAGTTACATATGGAAGAGGAGTTGGTTGCAGGATTAATCAAATAGAATTGTCCTTGGAGAGATCATACATACGTATTAACTAAGACTTTTAAAGAAGACTTTGATAATAGCAAACCACCAGGTTGAATTGTAGATGAATTCATGTATAGAAATAATTCAGTTCAGTTCATTTTATCATAATTCACAAGGCACAATTAAAACTAGAGCAAAGGGAAGTAATCTCTGCAGTTACTTTGTCTTCATTAAAACATGCTATTTTCTTTAATACATATTTTTATTTAATGATATGTAATATTTAAAGAGTGTGTACAAAAGATACTATATGTAAAAATAAAAGCTATTAGTATATAACTATTAATAAAAGACAAAACAATGCAGCTAAATACAGCCTCGCATCAAAATTGCAAAGGAAAAGAATGCAGAGAAAGTATACTCTGGAAGGAATATGAAAAAGAAATAAATTTGAGCTTCTTGAGAGCAGGTATTATATTTTTTCACACATATTTTAGTTCAGCAAGGAACAAAATTGGTGTTAGATAATTGACGATCGGACTTAACTGTATGTTGAACCAAACTTGAAATTATAGGAGAAAAACAAAGTAGGCATACCCCAAAGTCACTGTAAATCCCCTATGTGTGAGGTCCACAAATTGGAGTGGATGAGCCAAATCCAGGCTGCTTTCTCTTTTTGTAAATAATGTTCTGTTGAAACATATTGGAACGTAGTTGTGTATGCACATGCACACACACAAACGCACACACATGCACACATATATGGTCTATGCCTGCATTCATAGCACAATGACAGAGTTAATTAATTGCACAGAGACCATATGTACCATGAAGTCTAAAATATTTATTACCATGTATAGGACAAACTCTTGCCCTATCTGCTTATTTATACTGTGAAATGAAGAGAAGAGCCATGATCTGACATCTGTACAATCTTCCTAGCATCATCAGTTTCAGCCTAGTTTGTATCATAGGCTCATGTGTCCTTAGAAAATCAGTACAGATATGAGATGGCGGTGTGAGATGTGAATGGAAAAAATCATGAAAAGTATATCATAATCTCATTTTAAAATTCTGGGCTTTTGCAGTTCTGAATTTGAATCCTGGGCTCTAGGGCTTGTCAACCATAATATGGGGCAAGTTGCTTAACTTCTAAGTATTCATTTCACTTCTAGAAAACAGGGGTGGAAATATTCATTTCATAACATTGCCAAGGGGATTAAATAAAGTAACATAATTAGAGTATCTTGTTGGTAATACATGTTCAGTAAATATGTCCTATTCTTTCATAAGACTAATCAGTTAATTAACCTTGTAGTGGACTTTCATTTTCCGGTATCTTTCCAACTGTAGTAAAGAGAAAATTGGCTAGTTATTTCAAAGCCTGCATGCCACCTCCCAACCTTCTGTAATTCTCAACAACAATCACAACAATAATAACAACACAAGTAATTTTATTGACTAAGACTGGGACATAAGCTTAAAAGTATTTTTTATAAAATTTATATATGCAGTATTCCAGGAACATGACTGTTAAATTCAATGAGAAACTTGGTTTATTAATGAAACTAAGCTGTAACCAAAATCTTTTGACCCTCCCTTGGTGCACAGGACATAAAACATAAAGTTATCATTATTTGGTAAGTTAAGTCTCTGTAATTACAATTATAAAAGCAACATTGACCGAACCTGAGAAACACGCATTGGAGAGTATATATTATTACTCTGCACTTACATTTGCAGGATGTTCATTTAATTTTAAATGTTATTCTGTGTGGCTTTGTAAATAAATAACAATCTTTTTAATCAAAAGACTAACAAAAAGCAAATGGATCTTTCTCTTTTTTTTTTTTTTTTTTTTTTTTTTTTCTATCTTTACGTTGCCACAGAAAATTACTGTGAAATACACAAGTCTCAAGAGCTAGAAAGATGGCAAAAAGAAATAGGCTGCATTCAAACCATGAAGTATCAGTGGGAGTTTTGGAATTTCTTTATAGTCAGAACTTAAGAATAACCATCTGTTTTGAGGATGTGGATCAATGAAGGACAGTGTTGATAAGTACATTCCATAGATTTCTACATTGATACTAAAAGGAAGAACATTATAAGTTTTCTATGTCAAGGAACAGGCAAGGAATTGGTCAAGATTGGAAGAAGCTCTTGTTACAGCTTGAATGTGGATGGTCCCCACCAAAACTCATATTGAAGCTTGGTCCCCAGTGTAATGGTGTTGAAAGGCGGTATTACTTTCAAGAAGCATTTGAGTCATGAAGAATCCACCTTCATAAAAGGATTAATGCAGTCTCTCAAGAGTGAGTGGGTTTTCACACTTGCTGGACTGGATTAGTTACTGTGGCAGCAGCTTGTTATAAAGTGGGGTCACCCCTCAAGTTCTCTTTCTTTGACACCTGCCTGCTTTCCCTTCTGCTTCTCCATCATGTTATGGCACACCATGAGGCTCTCACCAGAAGCCAATCAGATACTGTTGTGCAATCTTGGACTTCCCAGTCTTCAGAATTGTGATTCAAAATAAACCTCTTTTATTTATAAATTACCCAGTCTCAAGCATTCTCTTATAGCATGAGGAAATGGTCTAAGACAGCTCTCACATGACCTCAAGACTGTATTTGCTGCCATCACTGAGACACATAATATTAAATATAAGAATATATTTCCAGATAGTGTTTAAACTAGCATGAGTCTTTTGGTTTTTATTAATCAACACCTGCCAGGTCCTGTATGAAGAAAAAACTAGTTACTCTATTTTAGACGGCTCTTGAAAGTCAGGTAAGAGAGTTGCCAGATCAGTGGCAACTATATAGAAAACTAAGTGTGTTTTTGTATGTGTGTGTGTGTGTAGACAATAGTTAACTTCAAGGAAGACAAAATGTGGTACAAAATTATATATACAATCATAATATTGTGTCATCTGTATATAAGATTTCCATAGTTATAATGAGGCAAATACTGAATACTGATTGAACTATAAATTGTGATACACTTGTTTTGGTAGAACTGGCAAAGGGGATGCATGTACATGTGTATAGGTGCAGTGAAAAATCTAAATTCTGATCCTCCATAGTAGAAAACCAAAAAATAATGGCTGAAATTGAAAATCTAGAAATAGCACTATTATTCAGCAACATAGATGGAACTGGAGACTATTATCTTAAGTGAAATAACCAACAAACAGAAAGCCAAATACCATATGTTTTCATTTATCAGTGGGAGATAAACAATGAGTACACATGGACATACAGGGTAGAATAATGGATATTTTAGATTTTAAAATGTGGAAAGGTAAGGAATAAAATAATTATCTATTTGGTACAATGTACACTGTTTGGGTGATGGGTATGCTAAACACCTAGACTTCACTATTATGCAAAATTCCATGGAACAATCCTACACTGGTACTCCCTAAATTTACTATAGAAATTAAAAAATAAATGTAAAGAAATAGCATTATCATGATGTTATTTAGCAATATGGGGGAAAATTTTTTTAAAGTTGAAAGCAGATGCCTTTGAAAATGGCATTAGTTTTAATTATTTTTAATATAAACTTTGTAGTATTATCTGACTTAAAAATATAGGTGAGCCGGACACAGTGGCTCATGCCTATAATCCTAGCACTTTGGGAGGCCAAGATGGGTGAATTGCTTGAGCTCAGGAGTTTAGGACCAACCTGGGCAACACGGCAAAACCCCATCTCTACAAAAAAATACAAAAATTGAGCCAGGCATGGTGGCACACACCTACCTGCAGTCCCAGCTTCTTGAGAAGCTGATGTGGGAGAATTGCTTCAGCATGAGAGGCGGAGGTTACAGTGGGCCAAGGTTATGTCACTGAGACCCTGTACTCTGCCTCCACGGAAAAAAATAAATAAATAAATAAAAGTAAAGAAAATAAAGTGTATATTTCTTTGATAAAATGAAAATTTAATTTACATAAACCAAATATAATTGGTTTTAGAGCTCTTTTCAGGATGTTTAAAATTATGAGGTCTGTGTGTAAACCTTTGCTCATGTTGACTTTTCTTTCCAAATTGGCTTAGCAGCATAATTTTTGTTTTTGCTCTTTCCTCTCTAAGCTCAGGAACCATAGATGTCAAACGTTTGAATTCCTACTGATGAGCAAAACTAGATTTCAGAAGAGCATACTAGAAGTAGAAAATACAGGTTTTTGTTTTTATCCTAGGAAGCAAATGCGATTTTATATCACAAGAACTTTTCCTGCGTATTTTCCTTATAGGTAATGATGCCTTTATTCAAGTCATGTGATTCCTAAACACTGATTGTTCAGCAATGTGACTTCCAAATCCATAATCTTTTATTGAATCCAGTGGTTGTTTCAATAAGAATAAAGAACTTAATTATATTCCTCAAAAGTTAGAGCCTTAATTAGCAACAATAGGAAGTGTTATAATCCTTCTCTCTTCTGTCAGTTTCATTAAAACAATCAATAGGCAGGTAGAAGGACTAGGGGATACGAAGGGGAAGGGAAGTGCTACTACTATTTGTTCACATAGGGAGAGAGATAGAGTGAAAGACAGAGAGAGAGAGAGAGAGGTTTTTCTGTGTGTGTGTTTGTTTTTAATGAAAACTTACAACATCCTAGGATGCTTTAATTGTCTAAGCTATGCCCAAGGTTTCTTACTGGAAATTAAGGGACCTGAGATTCGAATTGAAATATCTTTCTCCAAAGTCTACATTTTCATCAGCTAGCCAAAACTAAGGACAATTCGAAATCCATCCCAGGTCTGGGACCTTGCATTTGGTCCCTGCTCCTATAGTTGCTAAATATATCATGGATCTTTGTGAATCCATTATTCGTAAGATTTAGACCCTAACATTTATTTTAATACATAACCTATATCTGTACATTTTTAGAGTACCTAAAGTAGAAATCTAAACAATTTTTGGATGCTTCCTTAAGCATCTCTGTTTCACTTTCTATATTATAGGATTAGCTTGCAGCTCTCTTCCAAAACATGGCATAATTGAAGTTGTATAGTGAAGAAAACTTGGAAATGATCAGGGCCAGGGGAAACACAGAAGGGGTGAACAATTTCTGCCAACATCATAAGAACTCTTTGAAAATCCTTGGCTATTAGCTAAAGAACAAGATTAGACTCATGTCAAACTTCAAAGCTCCTTTCTAACCACCTATTTTAAGAAGCTTTTCTCTAGAAATAAAATAGTTTCCCTTTTCTTCACAAAACAGTGAGACATTTATATATATTTTTAAGATACAATTCTTTGAGTTTATATGAGAGGATGAATTCCTGTCTTGCCCTTTCTTGTCAAGGATTTTTCAAGGTAATAAACAAAAATACATGTATTCCCAATTTGTGATGAGCAGTCAATAAACAAAATACGTTAATCATACTAATTTCTTCTCACTGGCAAAGTGATGCATAAATAATCTATTAACATACATGGGCCATCAGGGTTAAGCTGTTCAAACATTGTTATTGATTTCTTTCATTTCCCCTATGCTCACTTCTTATTCAACCAGTACTATATAACTCCTCTTTTCCATTATATTGTAAAACTTTGCTCCCTTGAGCATCTCTGTGAAGCTCTGCTCTTAAAACATTAATTAAAGGGAGGTGAAGTGTTTGACTAATCAGCAGAGGAGTCTGTAAGGCTCCAATGCTGAATGACAAATGTCAATATCTGCTTTAGGTTTGTTGGATCAACCAGCCAATATGGAGAAACTGATCCATCATCTTGTCACCAATTCCCATAGCCTCCCAGAAACCTGCCAATTAAAAGAAAAGTTGTTATCACAATATATCACTCAGCCACTATTGCAGGAACGTGATAAATAGGGACCTTTTTCTTCCTCTTTGCTGAGTATTTGATGTCTTTTTTGAAAATTTATTCCATTTTTTAGGTTGATGCAAACTCAAATCCAAAATGAAAAAGAGCACCTTAAGATATATATTCCTCTGTTCTTTTTCCTGAAGCATAAATTAACATTTTGTTGAATAGGTATAAATTCTTGTAGACTTTTGAAAAGTGACAGAGATGGTTAAGACAGTAACTTGCATTACTGAGAACTGGCCAATTCAATAGCTCTTTTTCTCCACAAAGGCAAAGTTTTGAATTTTCTTTGGTGAATATTCACTAAAAGGTAGAAGGTGATATAACACACAAGCCTTTTAATATTCCTCATTCCTTAACAGGACAAAGGTATGGTACATAAATCTTTCCAGCCACATTTCCTGCCTCTCTCATACTCATACCCTTTTCTCTAGCTATTCTAATCTGCAGACAATCCTCACAATGTGACAAATATGTCTCTGGGCATGTTTTTGGATTATCTGGAAGGTTTTCCTGAACATCGGACCATTGGGTCAGCTTCTGCAAGTTCTTCCAGACTTGACTTCAGTACTACCTCCCCTTAGACATACCCTTGAAATCCACTCAAAGACTGAGTTAAAGACCCTTTTCTGGGCTGCTTCTCTTAACTTTCATAACACTTGGTCCATGCCTCTGTTTAAACCTAGATGCTTTAATCCTTTTACTGTACATATGAGATCTTCTTATGTGTTTCCCTTTTAAGGTAGTGAGCTCCTCGAAGGATAGAAAGCATTTCACATGTGCCTCGTATTCCAATCACAAGCATAATGACTGGTACTAGTATGCACTCAGTTTTGATAATGCATCAAATTATTTTTAAAACTTATACGCTTAAAACTCTGAGCAGTTAGCCATTGCCTTAGAATCAAACCCAGCTTCTTATCATCTTTGTTCCCTTGTCCTTCCAGAGGTGAGGAGCCCAGCTGCTCATCTCTAGCTTCCTGTTCATCCAACCTCCCTATCCTTTATTTTGTCTTATTTCTAATTTACCTTCCTTTATTTTTTCCTAGGTGACAAGTTTCTACTTATCTGGGGTCATTTGTACATGCCATTGCCTATGCCTTAATATCCTTTATCTAATGTCAATATCAATAATATCAACATCCTGGCCAACCCATTTTTTTTAAAAGATGGGTTCTTGCTATGCTGCTCAGGCTTACCTTGAACTCTTGACACAACTGATCCTCCTGCCTCAGTCTCTCAAGTAGCTGGACTCCAGGTGAATATCACGTCACTTGGCTTTAATTTTCTTTTTCTTTTTTTTTTTTTGTTTGAGACTGAGTCTCACTCTATCGCCCAGGCTGGAGTGCAGTGGCGCCATCTCGGCTCACTGCAGGTTCTGCCTCCCGGCTTCATGCCACTCTTCTGCCTCAGCCTCCTGAGTAGCTGGGACTACAGGCACGCACCCTCACGCCCAGCTAATTTTTTGCATTTTTAGTAGAGACGGGGTTTAACCATGTTAGCCAGGATGGTCTCCATCTCCTGACCTCATGATCCACCCGCCTCGGCCTCCTAAAGGGATTAGAGGTGGGAGCCACCACGCCCAGCCTCTGCTTTAATTTTCACTGTGTTTTTTGTTTGTTTTTTATAGAGGGGAGATCCCGTTATGTTATCCAGGCTGGTCTCAACCTCCTGGTCTCCAGCTATCCTCTTGCCTCTGCTTCCCAAAAAAGCACTGAGATTATAGATATGAACCAGCGTACCTGCCCTGTCTTCATTTTGAAAAGCCATTTCTTTAGGAGATATTTTCCTGATACTTTTCCCTAAAACCAAAATTATGTCTGAAATTGCCTAATCCAATGACATCTTCATGGCTGTTATCTCACACATAACATTGGTGTATAGATTCAGTCCTTTCCAGACTGTAAGCTCCATGAGAGGAGTCGCGTTCCTTTTATTCACAGTTGAATCTGTGACACTGAGAAGAGACATTCAGTAAATCTTTGTAAACTGAATAAATAAATCTTGAATATATGAATACAATTTTGACAGCACAAACTAAAGGCTGTAAATGTGAATAGTTGCCATTTAAAAATTAAGCTTTTATAGTAAAATTTATGAAATATGCCTCTAAGGAAGTTATATTCTTTACTGTGTATTCCTTTTGCATTGAGCAAGTCAACAAGCTTGAAACAAGAGTGCCTTTACTCTTAAAATTCACGTGCCTCAGTTTTTCCAACTCAGGCAATTGAACTGGCAAGGATCCAGAAACCTGGGGATATTATTACATGAGAATGAAAATGTGAATACTTGTTTCTCCTTAATGTCCCCCTACCCCAATAATTGCTTGCACCTGTGACTTTCTGGACACATGTTAGTGCTATACTCTTTTCCTCCACATCCAGGTGAGGAGTAACTGCAGTCACTTCACACATTTCTCCACACTTTAGAGGCAAAAATGTTGGCACTTATTGACCAAAGACTGCATAAGTTTTCACATTCTGTGACCTACATTTTAATCTTAACATTCATTGTTTTGTTTCCCAAAGTAGACAAAAAAATAGAAGAGGAGGAGGTGGAATTCAGTGGTACCAAGCAAAATGTCTGCAAGGCCTGAGACAGCAAACCTGGCCATGTCATACTCTTAGCTATTATCTATAGTGGTTGCTCAATGACTTTCCCATTTACTTCTCTTATTCATGTTCAAAGCCTTTGTTTGGTAAACAGGTGGTGCTGATCTTGGAAGAGGAATAATGGGGGCTGGAGTCTCTAACATAATCATGTAAAACACTGATGATATTTTGGCTTAAAAATAAAGCATCCCCAGTGACATAGCCTGCTGAAATCAGTAGAATTTATGAACTTATTTATTTGCCTTCTGTCTGAACAAGAATCTTACCATGGAATTAAAATTCAGCAGACAGAAATCCAAGTTGAGAACTACGCTCCAGGTATCGTTTTTAATCTTTTATCTGATTCACACTGATGAACAAAACAGCATTAAAGCTCCTCTAGTCATTTTCTCAAACATTGCAAAGCAACAACAAGGACCATGATTGCTTTTAAGGTAAATCCTCACTAAAATATTCACATACCAAACAAAGAAAAATAAGCAAACAGAAGGCCAGGAAAATTAAATGCTTCACCTTCTGAACTGTCAGGGTTGGTCTGTGTGCTAAAGTGGAGACCGGATTCAGAATAAGTTATTTAATATCTAAATGTCTCCTCGATGCTCTTTTTAGAACTTCTTACAGCTCATCTAAATTTCTTAAAAGGAAATGATAAAATTCCACCATCACTATAATTTTATGAACTGTATTTGTTGGATTTCTGTAAATATGAAGCTCTGTCTTTTAAAAAATTTCATTTTATGTCACATGGAGGTAGTCTTTACAGAAAGCTGCAAATGAATAAAGACAGTCTCAAGGATTTTTAAAAATACTAATATATAGCACGGTGGTTTTAAGAGGATATTAAATGCATTTTTAAAAGTAAGCGTATTTATGGAACTCCTTTTTCTGTTTCCTAAAGCAACCATACTCTACTTATTTTGATATATTCCCACCTTTTTGTAATCCTTCTTTCATAATTGGGAAAAGATTGATCTGATTCATAGAATCCTTGAAAGTGTTTCCAGTTCACTTTTCTGATCTCTACAAGATTCACACCATTTGTCTATGGCTATAGCTACAGGCTAAAAACATTACTATTTGACCTGCAGTTAAATCATCAATCATTATCACTTGCTTAAAGGATATAGACAGAATACCCAATGCATTGATCTTTTTACTTTTTTTTTTTTTTTTTTTTTTTGAGATGGAATCTCACTCTGTTGCCAGGCTGGAGTGCAGTAGCATGATCTCGGCTCACTGCAACCTCCGCCTCCCGAGTTCAAGCGATTCTCCTGCCTCAGCCTCCCGAGTAGCTGTGTTTTTAGTAGAGACGGGGTTTCACCATGTTAGCCAGGTTGGTCTCAATCTCCTGACCTTGGGATCCACCCACCTCAGCCTCCCAAAGTGCTGGGATTACAGGCATGAGCCAGCATACCCGGATGATCTTTTTACTCTTTTTAGGGGCTTATATTAGCATCTTCTTGACTACACAGAATTAGGGCAGTCCTTGTTACATTCCAATTCTTCTCCCTACTCAATATAAAATTCCATCTAATTAGAAGGGAAGAATCACTAATATCCATGAGATTTTTACACTTTAATCTTTTGATTTAAAATAGACAAACTGAGGCCAAAAAAAGGTATTGAGTTTATATTCCATGACTCATTTCAGTTTTTCACTGTACTATGTACAATGACAGGCACAATCACAGAAAATGGTATTTTTTCACGTTGGGCTCTATTTGAGGTCTGAAAATGGAGTCAGTTCTGGTTAATTCTGCATTGATAATTGAAGATTAGTACAATTCTTGATTTTCCACAAAAAATCAATAAATTTGCCTTCTGCCAAGATGGGGCTGACTTTAGGCTGTAGCAGCCAAATTTAATAGGGTCATATTTTTCTCACTTTTCTTCTGCTGAGAGTCGCCAGAAAAATAATATATCTTTCCTTTTTTATACTTTTCAGAATCTGATTTATTTATTTTTATTTTCTTTTTCCTTTTTGTTTATATATTTATTTTTAATTCCAGTAGCTTTAGTGGTACAAGTGATTTTTGGTTACATGCATGAATTGTGTAGCGGTGAAATCTGGGCTTTCAATGTACTCATTCCGCATTAGGGTACATTGTACTCAAGAGGTAATAGTTCACTCACCTCAAACTCTCCTTTCTGAGTCTCCACTGTTCATTAGTCCACTCTGTATGCCTTTGTATTAGTCTGTTCTCACGCTGCTATAAAGACATACCTGAGACTGGGTGTTTTGTGAAGAAAAGAGGTTTAATTGACTCACAGGCTATACAGGAAGCATGGCTGGGGAGGCTTGAGGAAACTGACAATTATGGCAGGAGGTGAAGGGGAAGCAGGCATATTTTTACATGGATGGCAGGAGAGTGAAGGAGGAAGTATTACACAATTTCTAATAACCAGATATCGTGAGAACTCTATCACAAGAATAGTAAGGAGGAAGTCCACCACTATGATTTAGTCATCTCACACCAGGCACTCCTCCAACACTGGGAATTACAATTTGACATGAGATTTGGGTGCAGATACAGAACCAAACCATATCATTCTAAACATAGCCCCTCCAAAATCTCATAGCCTTCTGATATTTCAAAACACAATCATGCCTTCCCAGTAGTCTCCCAAAGTCTTAACTCATTCCAGCATTAACTTAAAAGTCCAAGTCCAAAGTGTCATCTGAGATAAGGCAAGTTCCTTCTGCCTATGATCATGTAAACTCTAAAACAAGTTAGTTACTTCCAAGATAAAATAGAATTACAGGCATTGGGTAAATAGACCCACTCCAAGAGGAAGAAAACAGCCAAAACAAAGGGGCTACTGGCCCCATGCAAGTCTGAAACCTAGCAGGGCAGTCATTATATCGTAAAATTCCAGAAAAACCATCTTTGTCTCCATGTCTCATATCCAGGCCAAACTGATGCAAGAGGTGGGCTCTAAAGCACTTGGACATCTCTGCCCCTGTGGATCTGTAGAGCACAGCCCCTGTGGCTTCTGTCACAGGCTGATATTGAGTGCCTGTGGCTTTTCCAGGCACATGGTGCAAGCTGTTGGTAGAATTACCATTCTGGGATCTGGAGAAGAGTGGCCCTCTTCTAACAGCTCCACTAGGTAGTGTCCCAGTGGAAACTGTGTGGGGGCTCCAACCCCACATTTCCTCTCCAGTTGCCCTAGTAGAGGTTCTCCATGAAGTCTCTGCCCCTGCGACAGACTTCTGTCTGGACATTCAGGCATTTCCATACATCCTCTGAAACCTAGGCAGAGGCTCCCGAGCCTCTACTCTTGCCCTATGTACATCCACAGGCTTAACACCACACATGCAAGCCACCAAGACTTTGAGCTTACACCCTCTGAAGCAACAGCCTGAACTGTACCTTGGCCTCTTTCAGCCATGGCTAGAGCTGGAGTGGCTGCAATGCAGAGCACCATGTCCTGAGGCAGCACAGAGCAGCAGGGCCCTGAGCCTTGCTCAGGAAGCCATTTTTCCCTCCTCAACCTCCACACCTGTGATGGGGTTGCTTAAAGGTCTCTGAAATGCCTTAGGGGCATTTTCCCCATTGTCTTGGCTATTAATATTCGGATCATCTTTTGCAAATTTCTGCAGCTAGCTTGAATTCCACCCCAGAAAATTTGTAATTTTCTTTTCTACAACATGGCCAAGCTACAATTTTTTTTCTACCTCATGGCTAACCTGAAAATGTTTCAAACTTTGATGCTCTGTTTCCTATTTAAATATAAGTTCCAGTTTCAGATAATCTCCTTGCTCATGAATATAAGTGTGTGCTGTTAGAAGCAGCCAGGCCATTCTTGAACACTTTGATGTTTAGAAATTTCTTCTGCCAGATACCCTAAATCATCTCTGTTAAGTTCAAAGTTCTACAGATCCCTAGAGCAGGGGAACAATGCTGCCAGTCTCTTTACTAAAGCACAGAAAGAGTGATCTTTACTCTAGTTCCCAATAAGTTATTCATCTCCATCTGAGTCCAGCTCAGCCTGGACTTCATTTTCCATATCACTATGTGCATTTTGGGCAAAACCATTTAAGAATTCTCTATGAAGTTCCAAACTTTCCTACATCTTCCTTTCTTCTGAGCCCTCCAAAGCGTTCTAACCTCTGCCCATTACCCAGTTCTAAAGTT